>NC_056728.1:1325483787-1325601287 GCF_019279795.1 Protopterus annectens
GCACCTTTTCCCTGGGTGGCTCATGGGAGTACACCTTTAAGCACCATGGAACCAAAGGATGCCCTGTCTCTGGAGGCCAAATCCACTTTGTAATGAGTGATAAAAGTATGCAGAATAGCTACTGCACAAATAGCATCCATGGGAATTCTGGCTTGAAAAGCAGATGACGTAGCCACTGCTCTAGTGGAATGAGCTTTCACTTTGAAAGGTAAACCTTTGTGATTTGAGTTATAGATGAATGTAATACAATTTGAAAGCCAATTGGAAAGAGTAGTTTTTGAGACTGAGGTTCCTTTTTTTGCATCAGAGGATACAAATAATTGGTCAGATTTTCTGAAGTCTTTGGTCCTATGCAAATAGAATCTGAGTTGTCTATGCACATCCAGCTGATGTAATATGTACTTTGCCTTGTTGCTATAACACTGGCAGTTCTATAGATTGGTTTATGTTGTTTGGAGAAGAGACTTTAGGTAGAAAGGATGGGTTTGTACGCAAGGTAACCCTATCCTTATGAAAAATCAAATATGGCAGTTTAATAGAAAAAGCTTGCAACTCTGATACCCTTCTCGCAGTAGTTATAGCCACTAGAAACAAGGTCTTCCAGGAAAGGAACTTAAGGTCTGAAGAAGAAGAGGGCTCAAAAGGTGGTAACGGGAGATGAGACAAAACAAAATTTAGATCCCAAGGTGAAAGGGGTTCCTTAAAGGGAGGTGTTAATAAGGGGGCACCTTTTAAGAAGGCTCTACACAACCTATGTGACATTAAGTTGGAAGTAGAATCACCAATGTGAAAATCTGAAATTGCAGCGAGTTGAACCATGGTGGTTGCTGCAGCTGAGCCTTGTTGAAACAGTTCCGCCAAAAATTCCAAACTAGAATGAATAAGTGCAGAAAAAGGATCGATGTTCCTACCTTAAGCCCATAGGGAAAACCTCTTCCATTTACTAGAATACAGCTTTCTAGTAGAAGCTTTATGCGAGGACATTAAGATATGTCTAACTGTAGGAGTAAAATTGTGAAGCCTGACTAAACTGGGAAGTAGAGCACCTAAGCTGTCAGTTTCAGGGTGTGGAGAGAAGGATGAAGCTCCCCTGACATATGCGTCAGCAGATCTGGCACTGGGTCCAGAATCCATGGCTTCTCCTGAAGATGAGGCCAAAGGAAGGGGAACCAAACTTGGCGAGGCCAGTAAGGAGCAATGATAATTAATCTGCTTCCCGAGCATTGCGCTTTCTGAATTACTCTGGGTATGACAGGAAATGGAGGAAAGGCATAAAGAAGTCCGGAGGGCCAATCATGAGCAAGAGCATCTCCCCCGGAGGGGGGATTAGGGTAAAGAAGTTGCTGCACTTGGCATTCATGGGAGTGGCAAAGAGATCGCAGCAAGGCTGTCCCCATGTTTGGAAAGTCCTTTTCGCTACATTGTGATTGAGAGACCACTCGTGAGGCATTAGGACTGCTCTGCTCAGCTTTTCTGCTATCAAATTGGACTTCTCCGGAATCAGCATTGCAATTAGTAAGCACTGGGAAGAAACTGCCCAATGCCACACTCTTAGGGCTTCTCGACAAAATGGGTAAGATTTGGTTCCCCCCTGCTTGTTTATGTACCAAACCGCAGACATATTGTCTGACTGTATCGCAATAGTTCCTAGAAGGAGAGAGTCTTGAAGTGCTTGCAACGCAAGAAGCACTGCTCTCATCTCTAGAACATTTCTATGCAAGTGAGCTTCATGTTCTTGCCATGTACCTTGGACTGTTCTTCCCACATAATGCCCCCCACCCTATCTGGGAAGCGTCTGTGGTCACTGTAGCTATTGGTTGATGTTGAACGAAAGGTCTGCCTATTGTCACAAGAGTGGAATGTATCCACCATCTTAAGTTGTTCTTGCAAGATTCCGTTATTCTGATCAGATGAGACATCGGAAGCTCTTGAAGTGAACATTTGGAGAATAACAGCCATTAAAGAATCCTCATGTGCATTCTGGCAAGAGGGACTAATGTAATCGTGGAGGCCATTGTTCCTAGTAACCTTAGAATTATCTTTGCTTTCACTTTGGTCTTGGGAAGGAGGTGAAGTATTTGCTGTCTGAGTGCTATAACTCTTTCTGTTGGAAGACGTGCTACCATAGATGAAGTGTCTAGAGCTGCACTTATGAATGTAATATGTTGACAGGGCAACAAGGCAGATTTTTGAAAATTTACTGTAATGCCCAACTGATTGCAGATGTCCAAAGTTAGGGCCCTAGCTTGTAGGAGTAGATGCTTGGTCATGGCAGATAGGAGCCAGTCATCTGGATAGGGAAACACACGGAATCCTAGACGTCTCAGGTGAGCTGTGACTACTGCCATACATTTGGTGAACACTCTGGGGGGCTGTAGTGAGACCAAAGGGCACAGCTCTGAACTGGTAATGGCTGGTTCCCAGCCGGAAGCATAAGTACCTTCTTGATGTCCTGTCCATTTTTATGTGGTAGTAAGCATCTTGAAGGTCTAATGAGCACATCCAATAGTCTTTCCCTAAAAAGGGAAGTATAGACTGCAGTGTCAACATTCAGAATTTTGACTTCTTGACAGATTCATTTAACTTGTTTAGGTCTAACATGGGCCTCCAGTCCCCTGCTCTTTTTGGCACCAAAAAGAATCTTGAGTAAGTTCTGAATCCTATTTGGTCTGCGAGGACTTCTTGGATGACTCTTTTGTGCAGCAACTTTTGAATCTCTATAGTTGCTTGTTCCCTTAGATTGGGTGGAACATCTGGGATTTTTTTGGTCCGTGGAACAGGGTTGGAAAAAGGGATGGAGCATCCTCTGGATATATCATTTAGTACCCATTTGTCATTTGTAATATTTTGCCAGACTTCTGGGTACATTGATAAATGTCCCCTGACTGACTCCAGAGTAGAACAGTTGGGCCTCCTTTCAGGAGCACTGATAAGGGCATCCGCGAAAGGAATCCCGGTCACCCTGGTTTTGCGGGCCCTCTGCCTCTGGAGCAGCGTCTACCATTATTACCTCCCCCCTCTGCCCCTGGGGAAGGCATCACCCCGTGTGTCCTGGAAAAATCTCTGGGATCTTTTGAACCACATCTTTCCGCTTTTCTGGCCTTTGGGATAAGGCCTTGAAGGTACAGGAAAACATACTCCAACAGCAGAGAGAGTTTTCCCTTCCTGCTCACACTGGTTAAAGTGTCTTTAACTTTGGGTCCAAAGAGTGAGGAAACATCAAAAGGGGTGTTAGTAAAGGTAGACTTAAAGGGCTCTGCAAAATTGCACAAGTGCATCCAGGAGTGTTTCCTAAGAGAAACTCCAGAACTCGCTGCCCTGCTCGCTCCATCTGCTGCATAGGATATGAGCCTCATGGAGGAGTTGACAATGGAATTTAGGGTGGACAGCTGGGACAAGACCTTCTCATTCACCCCCACAGCTAATGACCCTTGCAGAGTATCTCCAAGTACTTTCATGAGCTCTCTTTGTAGCCTTGTAAAGTGGGATAAGTAGTTCAGTGATGGCAGTGAGAAGGTCGCTGAAGAAAAGACATGCTTCCCGTATCTGTCCATCATTCAAGAGTCTTTACTCAGAGGATGAACAGATGAGGAAGTCTCTGCAAGTTCCTTCTTGGTGGCTGCTGCCACCACCATAGCATCTATGGGTACCCGTAATTTCTAGTTAATACCTCACACACAGTGAAACTAGCTAGCAAAGTATATGCAGACAATAAAAGTGCTATAAATAACCTTCAACAATTGGCTAAGCTTCTGGTGTCATTCTAAGGGTATCCAGTATCTGTCTGCCTGGGATGACATGATCGACAGACCACAATGCTTTGCCAGAGATGGCCTGCACCTGTCGCCCTTGGGATTCCGCATACTGGCTAAGGCTCTTGCCACCCTTATAGTGCCTTTTTTAGGCAAAATTCAAATGACAAATTCACCACCTTAACAGGTACAAGCAAGCAAAATCTGAGGGTAATGCTAGCTAATGCTAGAAGTCTAAACCTCAAAATGCACTCACTCGAGGCACTCCTTAAAATGGAGAACATCGATATCTGTGCAGTGACAGAGACCTGGTTCAAGGCTCCAGAGAGCACCCCTGCATTACCAGGCTACAATTCATACCACACCTTTTGGCCACCTAACCTGGACCGAAGCACTAAAAGCGAAGGTGTGCCCATATTCATTAAGGATATCCACACCTCAAGGCTAGTTGCTCAGCATAATGCATCCGAGATTATCCAAGTGTAACTAACTCTGGGCAAGACCGCAATCCAAATTGTAGCTTCCTACAGATCCCCCACCATGCCTCAGGATTCCCACTCCTCATTTCTTGATACACTGGAAAATATTAGGGTACAACCTAACACTCTAATAATGGGCAATTTCAACTACCCCACCATTAACTGGGAAAACTACTCATGTACCAACTCTTGTGCTCAACATTTTCTGGAATTCATAAATTCCAATGCCTTGGATCAACTTATCCACATCCCCACTAGGGGCAGCAATATCCTAGACCTGGTCATTACCAACATGGGCAACTGGTGTTCCACACCAGAGGTCAATTCCTCATTGGTCAGATCTGACCACAAGCAAATCACCCTAGACATCCACATCCCACCTCCACCCCCCCATTAGGGAAACCAATGTAAAATATTTCTCCAGAGCCAACTTCACGCTTCTTAAGACAGAAGTGGCAAAATGCACGACACCCACGCTGACGGACAATAGAGGTACGACTGCTGAATCCTATACAATTGCACTTTATAAGCACTTACACAAGTGCATTAATCGTGCAATCCCTAATAGAACCAAGATGCTATCCTCCAAAAAAAGGAAGCCAATCTGGTGGTCCCCTGCCATAAACAAACTCTACAACAGAAGAAAGAAACTGTTGCAAAAAAAGAGTAAAATCCCAAGATTGGAGGAACACCGTAGTCAGCCTCAGTAAGAAGCTGAGATCTCTCATAAAATCCTCCGAAGCTAGTGAAGAAAACAAAATCGCCATTGACTCTAAAGACAACCACAAAGCATTCTATAGCTATGTCAAGAATCTCAAAGGCAACACTCAGATCTGCTCTGAGTTACAGCGCAATGGCACTAAATATACAGAACCAACTGATATTGCCAACATCCTGGCAGATAGGTTCAGTGCTAACATTACCCCTCTCTCATCCCCTAAAGGTCCCATCTCTATACCAGAAGAATGCAAAGTTCCTGTAATCATGGCTGCACAGGTAAAAAACACACTCTCCAAAGCCAAGAACACAGCATCCATGGGACCTGACAACATCCCAGGCTGCGTTCTACATGAACTACAGATTGAACTGGCACGCCACCTAAGTACCATGTTCAATCATAGCCTTACCTCTGGCTTTGTGCCCACTGAGTGGCGCACAGCAACAGTTATCCCATTCCACAAAGGGGGTGCCAACATGAACCCCAGGAACTACCACCCCATTAGCCTGATGAGCCTGGTCTGCAAGGCTATGGAACGTATCATCATGGAACTTATAAACAATGACACTGGTAATCTCCAAACTCTGGACCCTACCCAGTTCGGGTTTGCAAAAGGCAGATCATGTCTCCTAAACTTGATAGACTTCTATGAAGCAGTCAACAAAGCAGTAGATGAGGGTAAGGTGGTTCACACAGTCTATCTAGATCTTGTCAAGGCTTTCGACACCATCCCCCACTCTGGAATTATAGATAAACTCACTAAACTAGGTAGATGGGTTGCCGACTGGCTCACTGACAGAACCCACACTGTGAAAGCAGCAGACTCTAAATCCAACTTCAGAAAAGTGACAAGTGGAGTACCATAGGGTTCAGTCCTCGGTCCTCTTATGTGTGGTATCGACTTCTCTGAAGTACAGGCTAACAAAGTTTGCAGATGACTGCAAACTAGGAGCCATAATCAAAACTCCAGTCCTAGGTCCTCTCTTGTTTGGTATCTACTTCTCTGAAGTACAGGCTAACACAGAAGGCCTTTGGCTAACAAAGTTCGCAGATGACTGCAAACTAGGAGCCATAATCAAAACTCCTAACAATGTGGACATTCTAGAAAAGGGCCTCACTGAGACAGATGCCTGGTGTCAAAGCCATGGCCTCAAGCTCAATGCCAAAAAGTGCATTGTCATCCCTTTTGGTAAAATCTCTGTACCCATGAACTACCACATAGGCGGTAGTCTACTTAACACCAAAAGTGTGATAAGAGACCTTACGACACAGGTGGACAGTAGTCTCTCCTTTGATAATCACATCACCACAGTAGTCAGGAAATCCTTGTACGTGGGCCACCTCATCACAAAAGGTTTCTCATCCAGGAAAAAAGAGGTCATTGTTCCCCTCTACTGATCACTCATTAGATCCATTATAGAGTACAATGCCCCTTTTGGTATGTACCTCACAAGACATCTACAACAACAGAAAAGGTCACAAAGAGGATTACCCTCCTCAAACAGATGCCCTACGCAGACAGTCTCAAAAAACTCCAGCTTTACTCTGTCACATATCGCCTACTCAGAAGCGATCTCTGCCTAACATACAAAGCTATGTCAAACCCAGAGCTGATGGACATGCTCCACTTAAAGAAATCCCAATCCCTCCGAACTACACGCTCTAGGGATCTAAACCTTGTCACCACAATAAACAGAACATGCTGGAGGGATAGATTCCTGTCCCAGAGACTTCTCATACTCTGGAACAAACTACCTATCTATATCAAACAATGCTCCTCATTAGCACTCTTCAAGAAAAATCTTGATGATTGGATGGGAGATAGGAAATTCACCCCGGGGATCACTTCTGTGGCTCTGCTTGACAGGGGCACAGGAAAATACTTTTCTTGGGTGGCAAAAGCCAGGGTACCATTTGGCTAGGCTTATGTAGGCCCTAGGGCCAAAAGCCTAGTACCAACCTATGAACCTATGAAGAGGAAGAAGAACTATGGATGGCTTCCTCAAAAGAAGGCTTTAAGAGCCCTTTCAGAATCAACTTGTTTCTCCTTTTCTGAAGAACTCTAGCACTAAATGAATGACAAAAGGTGCAGTCTTCCTGGAGATAAATGGCACCAATGCAATAAACACAAATAACATGTCCATCCGTGATGGACATTTTTTGCGAGCACGTTTGACATTTCGTAAAGCCCAAAGGCTTATGTTCTCTCTCTTTTTGATCTTTGGACATTTTCAAGTTAAGACCCTAAAGGTGACAGCAACAACAACCAGAATGTTTTTAGCTAAGACTCACATGGTTAAAGCTACACCAAATGTTACTACAGGACAACACAAGGAGCAACAACCAGGGGAAGAAAACAGAACCTCTAACTCAAATGGTTCTATTTTCTAGACAAAACAATAAAACAGTACAAGCCCTCTAACTTAAACGGGAAAATAGCTCTCTAACATAAACAAGCTATAAAGAGACTAACAGATGAACAACAACCACTACACGGGATACCAAAGGGGCCTACAAAGCGATGGCAAACTCCGTGCTAAAGGGGAAAAAACTATTACTATTTAACAAAGAGCAGCAAGTAGGCACGAGTTAACTGTAATATAATAAAAGCTAAATATATGCAAATATAACAAGTTTAGACAAAGGTAATAGAAAAAATTTTACACAACTTAGCCACGGCCAAGATGAGCACATCCAACCTCATAAAGCGGCAAATGAGATCTGGGGAATTAAACCACTGCATTGTAGGATACCTTCTTTCCACGAGCCAGGTTTGAGACTTTCAGCTAAGTATTCGGCTGAGTCGAACCCATCATTGTAAGAATGAAGGCAAGATAGGACAAGATAACATTTTCTGTTTCCCATTCAGATATCTAAGTTGCTCCTGAATATGGACAGGGATGAACTTTGTTTTATGTGGATGGGAAGTCTATTTCATGGCAATGGTATCCTCTGCATGATATACCTGTCCCTCTAAATTGTTCTGTTGATATTGCAGAACAGGTTTAGATCCTTAGACCGAGTATTTCTGATGTCATTTGACTTGTTGATGTGCAGTGAATCTATCAGTAATGGCTCAGAGGATGCCTTTTATGCCAGACACAGGTCACCTCCTAGCAGTATGTAGGATTCCAAGTATAGTGACAGAGCTTTGAGATGGTCCATGCAGGACATGTTACATAGGCCTCTTATCCTTTTAATAAGGTATTTCTATGGGGGTTTCAGTTGTTGCATTTGTCTGGACAGATAAATGTCAAAAGGGGGCATTTTAATCAATGACTGGTCTAATGAGGACTGAGTAAAGCAAACAATGACATCCCTAAATCCAGACACAACCCCTTTGTTTGCAAGCTGTGCAACAGGGTAGGACTTTCTTTCAACAAGAGACACATGTTGCTCAAAAGGTAGGTCACTGTCCACATAAATTTCCAAATCCTGAACAGCTGGGTCAAATCTTAGAGGTGTATTGTCAATGTGGTACTTATTTGGGGTAGGATACACCTTTCCAACTTGCAGTTTATATGTTACACTATATGACTGGTAGACTGTTGTTGCATGCAATTGCTTCTTCTCCCAATTTTTGGTCGATTGCTTGGATTTTTTTATGTCCCTAAAGCATCTTCCTTAGGAACAATGGAAAAGACTCCACAGGCATAGTCTCTCTAAAGACTTTCCTATTAGCAGAAGACTGAGAAGCAGAGCTCCTTTCAGCTTGCTTGCTTGCTCTTTGTTGACTTAACTTTTTCTTATTTTCTGCATAGCATGTTCTGCAGCCAGAAATTTATTTTTTATTTTATTTTACTGACATTTGTTAACCGGGTTAGTCCAACTGGGCTTGGGACCCATTTTCAGTGGAGACCCTAGGAGAAAAGCTCCAAGAAATGCAGCAGTTTAAAATACAGGTTATACAATCCCTAAGTAGGTCTTTTACAAGCACAGTTTACACAAATAGATGATAATACTTAAAAAAAAGAGAAAAAAGTTATACAGTGTTGAATATGAACAAATTGGTTTCACAGTATATATGTTAGACAAACCAAAGAAGAAAATTAGAGGCAGTATACCTGTATTATATTACAGGGTAGCAGTGTAGCTTCATATTTACATATTTACATTAATGTTTTTTTTTGTCAGTGCAGGTATCAGAGATTTGGGGAGAAAAAAGGCTTGATTTGGTCAAAAACAGTTTAAGAAAAAAAGGGGGGAATGACATAGGTTATGGGGAAAGTTACCAAGTTGTGGCTTGGCAAGGACAGATTTTAGATTTTAGTAGATGAGCCTTGAGTTTTTCTTTAAAGTGGGATGGGTGAATGATGGAACAGATGTCCCTGGGAAGTTTGTTCCAGGTTTGGGCAATGGAGGATTTGTAGAGGTATTTGCTGATAGTTTTTTTGGGTTGGTGGGTTTGTAGCAGTGGTTGGTTAAAGGTACGAAGAGTTCGGGGAGGAGAATAGATTGAGATGGGAGAAGAGAGGTTAGGGCAGAATGAAGGTTTGTAGACAAGGGAGTGTAGCATTTGAAGTTGAGATAGCTGCAATAAGTGGGGAAATTCGAGCCAGTATAGGGAGTTAAGGGATAGGCAGTGGTGTGCAGTATATGGTGAGTTTGTAACAAATCTAGCTATCTTATGGTATATGTTTGTTGAAGTTTGTTTAAGGCAGTAGTTTGGATATGGGTAAATATAGGGGCAGCATAAAGAAGGGAGGGAAGGAGAAAAGCTTGGGCAAGGGATAGTCTAGCATTGGATGTTAGGTATCTTTTGTTACAATATAGAAGACCTAGTTTCTGGTGAGTCTTTTTTATACTGTGAAGTAAGTGTGTATTAAACTTCAGTTCATCATCAATAATGACTCCTAGAAGTTTAGTTTGGGTTTCAGGTTTGATAGTAGTGTTATTTGAAGAAGTGATAGTAAAGGTGGATTTGTGGTAAGAGAGAGAGAAAGAAAAAGTAATAGTTTGGTCTTTTTGGGGTTGAGGATCAGTAGGTTATTGGTCAGCCACTGTTCAGTAGAGAGGAAGGTCCGTTGGGTAAGAGTATGAAGTTCGGATATGCTGTCAGAGATACATATGAGGGTAGAATAGTCAGCATATTGGATGAGGGAAGATTGTTTACAAGATGAGTGGAGGTCATTAGTGAAGATGTTAAAGAGGAGGGGTCCCAAGATGGAGCCTTGGGGAACTCCTGTTGGAACAGGTATAAAAGGAGAAGTGGAAGAGAGCCATCTTACTGATTATTTCCTGTGAGTTAAGTAGCTAGAGAACCAGGTAAGGGTAGAGGTAGATAGGTTAAGATTATCAAGTTTGGATAGCAATAGGGGATGTGAGACTGTATCAAAGGCTTTTGAGAGGTCAAGGAAGAGACAGGACAGAAGTTTATTTTTGTCCTGGGCATCAGCAATGGTATGGGTAAAAGATAGTAGGGCAGTAGTTGTGCTGTGGTGAAGACGAAAGCCATGTTGGGTGGGGGTGAGGAGATTATGTTGGAGCAGGTAGTTGGAAGTGGATACATTTTTCAAGAATCTTAGAGAGGGGGGATAAGATGGCTATGGGTCGATAATTAGAAGGGTCAGTAGAATTGCCACCTTTGTGCAGAGGAATGGTGAAAAAGGATTTCCAGAGAGTGGGGACAGTGGATTCTTGTATAGATCTGTTAATTAATATGGACACTGGGTAGGCTATGGTGTCTGCAGCTAGTTTGAGGAAGGTAGGTGGTAGATTATCAGTGGAGAAGGAACAGGGTTTGAGTTTATAAAGAAGAGATCTTATATAGGAGGTGGAGACAGGATGTAGTGAGAATGGAGGATTGTCAGGTAGGCTGGGTGGGGTAGACAGGGGAATAGTCTTAGTTTGATGGGATGAGTGACTGTATAGTATTGATAAAGTGATTGTTAAGAAGGGTAGCTGTGTCTAGAGGGTTTGTGTTGGGGAAGGGGCTAGGTGTTGATGGATGGCCTAGGGCCAGGATTCTGTTTATTGTAGTCCAGAGTTTCTGAAGGTTTGATTTGTAAGTAAGTTGGCCAGAGTTGTTAAAGGACTTTTTATCTGCATTGGCTTGTTTCTTAGTAAGGTTTCTGAGGTGCTTGTAATGGTGAAGGTAGGATAATTATTTGGTTTTGGTCCAGGCTTTCCAGGCTTTATCTCTGTTGAGCATGAGGGACTTAGTTTGTTTGGAGAGCCATGGGGCGTGATTGGATTTTATTTGAGTTCTTCTAGAAGGAGCAAGGGAGTTAAGGGTATTCAGGAAGATGTTATTAAAGCTGCTGACTGCCTCGTCTAGTGGGATATTTTTTAGGAGGGACCAGTCAATGGAAGATAGATTTGAGTTGAATTGTGTTAGATTAAAATTGGTGAGTGTACGGCAGTCCTGATCTAGATGATGTTTGGGGGGCTGGGTGTTGAATCTGAGGATAGAGGTGGGGAGGTGATCACTAAGTTTGTCTGGTAGAGTAATAGGGTTGTGGTAATGGTGGGGACAGTTGGTAAGTATCCAGTCTATTATGGAGCTGGAATATGTATTTCTATGGAGTCGGGTGGGGGATGATATGAGTTGATGGAAGCCGTGTAAGTTAATACTATTTTGGGGAGAGTCAGTTTTCAGTTTGGATCAGTCTAAGTTGACATCTCCCAAGATGAGGTTTTCATAAGTTATGTTATGGGAAAACCAGGACAGTATGTTTTCAAGAGTGTTTAGATTGCTTCCAGGAGGGATATAGATGGAAGCAATAGCTATTTTCTTAAGAGGGTTGAGGTGGCAGTTGAGTATTATAAGTTCTGCTGGGTGGAAGTTGGGGACTGTTATGGGAAGTGGTGATAGATTGAGGTTGTTAGAATGGAAGATGGCGACTCCACCACCTTTTTTTGGATATCTATATGAGCGATATATGTTATAGCCTGGTGGGAGAATTTCATTGTCAGAGATATGTGGTTTAAGCCAGGTTTCACATAGTGTAAGGATGTGAGGGGTTGTATGGGTTATCTAGGCATGGAAGTCAGTGATTTTGTTGGCTAGGCTTTGAATATTTAGACAGTATATGGCAAGGTGTTTGGAGGTGGATGATCCAGTTGTAGTGGGCAGGGAAGGTTGAGAATTGTTTTATGAAGGAGGGGTGTTTGAGGATGAGCGGTGTGAGTGGCTGGGAGGGGGGGGGTTTGGGCCAGGGTTGGGGTGTATATCTCCTTATAACAGTATGCTAGTAGTGGGTAGTGAAAGTAGAGGGAAGTGTGAATGTAGTTTGTAGAGTTTGGTTTTAGATTTACAGTTAGGCAGAATTGTGTGCAATTGGGGTAGTTTGTGTGTACATGTGACATGGAGGTTAAATAAGGCAGGAGAAATGAAGCAGAAGGAGGATGTTGTGAAGTTTGCAGAGTTGCAGGTGGTTGTGGAATGTAGTGTTAGAAAGGGGTGGTGGAAGTGATAAGAGGTTTGGGTTGAGAGGAGAAAAGGGAATGGGATAGAAATAATAAGATGTTCCATTTTTATATTAGGGAGGAATAATATGATAGACTTCGTAATTACAGAAGTAGTTTGGAGTAAGGAGTGATGTATTAAAAAGGTTGTATCAGGTTACAGGGGAAAGGCAGGTACAGTGGGTACACAGTTGTTAGAGCTAAAACAGGAAGTTAACAGCTATTGGATGGTTAGGGGAAGGGGAGGGACAGGATGGTATAAAGGAAATTGCAATTGGGGTGGGTGGGAATGGGGGTAGGGTAGTGGAGTGAAGAGAGCCCGAGCATAGCGAGGGCGAACGGAGCGGGGAAAACACCCGGGACCAGAAAGACCAAGAAAGCAATTAGTAAGAGAGATATTGCTACTGGCTGGGAAGAGGAGGATGGAGGGGATACTGGAAAGCAAAGCTTAGAGTTAGCAGAGAGAGAGAGAGAGAGAGATAAAGGCAGGAAGGCTTTAGGGAAACAGGAGAGAGCCCAAAGGTCTGAGGTTAACAGGTAGTGAAAAAGTGCAAAGAGAGAAAGTCTTTAGCAATGGAGTGTAAGAGCCCAAACAGTGAGGCTTTAGGGGGAGGCACAGGTGATACAGAGGATAGAATCGCAGGAAGGCAAAGGCCATAATGAGGGAGTCTAGTTTGGAAATGAGAGAAAGTCAGATGAATGTGCAAGGCAAGGGGGGATCAAGAACAAGGAGTAAAAGGGTGAAGAGTGAGGAAGAGGAGAACAAGAGAGAATATAGGGAGGTTGGAAATGCTAGCGTCTTGTTGTCAGGAACAAATAGGTAATGTAGTTTATTCACATCAGGTTTCTAGCTAGTATAGTTACAATTATGCAAAGTAATGGACTTTACAAATAGTTATGGTTTCCTTTGCAATAAGTCATTCGCTGGAACACATACTTGAGTGGTCCTTTTGGAGCTTAAGGATAGCAGCAGGGTCGATGGCCAAATAAAGGGAGGATGTCCACGAGATTAGTGTTTCTTTGTAGTGGCTAGGCGAACCACAGAGAGGGTTCTGCTAAGGGTTAAGTGGTCCTTTTGGAGCTTAAGGATAGCAGCAGGGCCGATGACTAAATAAAGAGAGGATGTCCATGAGATTAGTGTTTCTTTGTAGTGGCTAGGTGAACCATAGAGAGGGTTCTGCTAAGGGCCTTACACAGTTATTAGTTGCTCACCCGAGAGTGGAGACGCTCAGCAGCAGGAAAGTGAAAGTGATGTTGTTATCCTCGAGGAACAAATATTATAATGATGGAGGAACATAGCAACAGGAGTCTCAAACCTGCCTCTCAATATTCCCTAATTACTCGGTGGTACAGTGGTAGCGTTGTTAACTCACAGCAAGAGGTTCTCCCATTCGATTCTCAGTGTGGCTTGGGAGTGCCTTCTGTGTGAAGTCTGCATGTCCTCACCGCGGCTGGGTAGCATTTGAAAGACATGCGTGCATAAATGGGCGTGCCTTCATTGAAGGTTGGGCGTTAAGCTGGCACCTCAGCATTTCATACAAATCTACTGCCAATCATTAGCAGGCCAGAGTTCCGCTGTGGCGACCCCTTACCTGGAAAAAGCAGAAAGACAAACAACAACTCGGATAAACCAGGTTCTCTTTTGCCTGGTGTAAAACTAAAAGTCATTTTCCACACCCTGGTCTTTCTGTTTTTTAAAACTTTTCCCTTCTGCTACAGTTTTTGTCAGCAGCATCTCTTTCTTCTGCTTGGATGACTACATCTTTACTGATATTGGACATAGTGGTTTCTGATGGCCAGATTTGGAACATACACAAGATGTGCCCTCAAAAATTAACAAATCTTGTTCTGGATCAGTAGTACAGTTACTTGTTTGTACTTTCATAAAATTAGAACACTACACTCCTTCCAATTTTAGTGGAGTTGCAAAAAAATATATATACACATATACATATACACACACACATATATATATATATATATATATATATATATATACACACACACACACACACACACACACACACATACACACGGTATGAGCGCGCACACACACAAACACACACAAGGTATGAGCGCGCAGACACACACACACACACACACACACACACACACACACACACACACAAGTTCTCTGTGTGCTCTATCTTTTAATTCCACTATTATCAGAAAGAGTTCTGTCATGTTCAGCTAATCTTCATTTCAGTCTTTGATTTCTGCAGCTTTATAAGCTCATTTGAATGGCTTCTTAACATTTCTAATATCCTTTCTAGCCACTGGCACTTGACTTTTTTATACTGTTCCAGTGTCCCACTTAACTTTAAATACCTTCAAAACATTTGTTTTCCTGTCTAAATTACTGAAAGCCATCATCAGTACTAAAGCTGCAAACTGAACTACTTTTGCTGAACAGTTTACGTTTTTCCATCCACAGCTGCTGCTGCTTCTTCCTTTCTGGCTAATTTTCCCTTACTTCTTCCAAATTTCCTGTTTGTTGGCATTCAGGCAGTGTAGTAGCTAGCCAGTAAATTAATTTTATCCAATTAATAACTTTGACTTTTTAAAATGACTTTTCAGTTTTCACACCCGGGAGGTCTCTAATCAACATGTTGCACAGACAGCTGCTGTCCTGGAAGACAATCTAAGGGATTATAATTTATCTAAATGGTAAGAAATACTGTAGATGTAACAAGTTGTTTTGTCCTATCCTGTTTTTGAATGGAAATGTACCATGCCATAACAAGTAGATTTTAATATTTTATATTTGCTGTTGGTTGTATGAAAGGTGATATTCAGGAGTAGTAATTACTGCATAAAATGGAATAATATTGGTCACATTTACAGTTTTGACAGGAAATTCAGATTCATTGTTAGGACTGAGGCTGTCTGACTTGAGTGGATGCCATACATAATTATGTATAATAGTTGTTAGATTATGGCATCTGCATTTAAAAACCCACTGTCCTTATTTCCTGAATCTCACCCCCTGTTTCATCATTATCCCTTTCCACTTTGAATTACAGCTTTATACTTGTGATATGTATATAAACCTTAACTGTGTAGCTCTAAAAGATCCCTTCAAATCTGGTAATTTTAAACCTTGTTCTGTTGGAAGGATCAACTTATCTTACTTGATCCTTGCCATTTTTCCCTCCCAGATAAAATCCTTCAGCTCTATTAATTACTATCCATAACTTCTCATCTGGTTGATAAAAAAATATGCCTGATCTGTACATAAAACTAAAGGGACTGAAAACATTTTCACTGCTTATATTTTGCTATTATATCGCAGAGCAGCCGCGGTGGTGCAGCAGTAGCGTTGTTGCCTCACAGCAAGAGGTTCTCCCTTTCGATTCTTGGCTGGAGTGCGGGGAGTGCCTTCTGTGTGGAGTCTGCATGTCCTCCCCGCGGATGGATGGGCGTTCGAAAGGCAGGCGTAAATGGGCGTGCCTTCGTGGAAGGTTGAATATCAAGCTGGCACCTCGATGTTTGTAAAAATCTACCGCCAATCATTAGCGGACCGGAGTTCCACTGTGGCGACCCCTAACCGGGAAAAGCCAAAAGACAACAACATATCTTGCTATTATATCCATAAACAAGAGCTTCCAGTTTCTCTTTTTTGTATAATATTTTGTTTAGTCTCTTCTTGCATATCCTTAGCTGCCATAACAGACTCCTTTTTAACCCATACTTCTAATATTTCATTTTATCATTTCTTAATAAATATGACTACTGATGAACCAATTCATGTGTGGGTATACAGTTTACAGTTATAGCCTTTGTTTTGTCTTCATTAATTTTATATCCTGAAAAGAGTTGTAACCATCTCAGAATGTTCCACAACACTGAGATGTTCTTTTCTGGTTTTATCAGGTAAAAAATATAATCAACTACAAATAAAGTAAACTTTTCTTGATTACCATGCCAATTATATCACTGAATTTCTGAGTCCCTTACTTTCTTTGCCAATAGCAAATAACAAACAGGAAAGAAGACTGCTGCCTGTTTCTTCTGTTCAGACACAACTTATCTGAGAGGAACCCTCCCACGTTAATTTTTGTCTCCAATTCCTCATATACTCTCTTAATTAACCTTATTATTCCATCAGGGAATGAAAATACTTTCAGTGCCCTACTCATAAAATCCCAGTTTACTCTGTCAAATGCTTTCTCTGCATCAGGGCCCAACCAACAACAGCAGTATTTTCATACACTCTTCCCTCTAGATCATCACTGTTCTATTAATGTTGTCAAATGTTTGACTCCCCTCCATAAAAGCACATTGATCTATATCAATTTTGCCAACATCTTTTCCATTCTTTCAGCTAATACAGACAAAAACATTTTATAATCAAGATTTAAAACTGAAGTGGGCCTATATGAAGTTGGGTCTGATGGGTCTTTACTCTCTTTAGTTATTACAGCCACCACAGCTTTCTTCCAGGATGTTGGTGTCTCCCCTCCTTTTAAAATAATGCTACACAAAAACCTTCTAGATCTTTATCACCGTCTTCTCTCCTAGCTCCCAAACTTCCACAGGAATACAATCTATTCATGCTGACCTTCCTGCAGATTGATTATACATCACCATTTTTATCTCATCTTCTCCTTTCTTAACTGTTAATTTTTGACCCTCATTTACCACCTCTAACCTTGTCATAGTTACATTCCATAAATGTTTCCATTTGTGTTTTTTTCTTGATTTCCACATTCCTCTGCTTTGTTTTCATGACATTTCCAAAATATCTCTAATACCTCTACATGATCTTTGGCTATTTTTTCTTGTTACAGGCTTCCCAAGTTTAGCAACATCCCTTTCTACTTTCTGTTGCTTAAACCCTTATGCTAAAAGTTTCTGTGCTCTGGAGCTATTATAAAAAAAAACAGTTGCTTAACAGCAATCTTTCTAAACTCATGTATTTTATTCAAATATTCCCATATTTCTCTTTAGAACTCTACAGTTGTATCTTTTCTTGCTCTAAGACACCCCCTTATTCTGCAATACTTGAACCTTTGTCAGCCCCTCAAAATAATTTGTTCCTTCTTAACCATATCTCTTTTTCATTTATTTCAACTATATTTTTAAACTCCACTTTAGTTTTATCCCACTCAATAATCTATCTTCCCTAATAACTCTTAAATAATTTCAACTACCCATTTTAACAGGTAGATGGAGAGGAAGCTGTATCTCTTTTGTACTTCAATACTTTGCATATTTATCCTAGCTGTCATTGGTGCATGACCTGAAATAGTTTTGGGTATGTGTCGAAGCTTTCAATTAAATGCTAAAGTTCCTGTAAAATATAATTTCTGTTTAGTCTTCCCAGTTACTGCAGCTTGGGGAATAATATGTAAATTCTCTCCAAGTTCCTACTAAATTCAAATCTTCCATAACAAATATTTTAATACATTTATTCAGAAATCTAAAATCTTTTGTTATATTTTCCCTTCTAGGTTCACCAGATACATCCTCATTGTTGCAAATCAAGTCTTAGTCCCCAACTACAATTAATATTCTTTGCTGAAAGCTGATTATTTCTCCAGCTCCATAACAGCAGATTTAGGTGGAATATAAAAACATGTCAGTAAAATCCTCCTTCCTTACCAGTAGTCTCTTACTACCAAAAATCTACCATTACTATTTTTGTTCTTCTTCTATTAATGTTGGACCTCCTCTAATGATTAATAACAGTATCCCCTTGTTGCTTTGCTGAATATGCCTCTTGAAATCCTTCCTTTGTCAAATCCACATGCTCATTTCTTTCCAAGTACGTCTTCTGTAGCATTGCTATTTATACTCTGCATTTCTTAATATAATTCAGAATTCTTTCTTTTTGTCTATAGTTGTGAAGCCATTCACATTCCAAAATAATATCTTTAGTGTAGCCATGATAAGAACTTATTATTCTCAGCTATTATAAGACATCTTTTTTAAATGTCTATTTCAAGCTTTTGTGTTACATGTGCCCACTAATGTTTGGTAGGTTGATCTTTCATACAGTTGATCTGAAGTACTTTACTTCATTTGGTCTTCAACCTGTGGGTTATGGATCCGTATTGGTTCTGAGCCGGCAACTTCTACTAGCATCAGCTCCGAGCTCCAAACTCCTCCTCTTACCCATAATACACCTCCACTGCATTCCATCCTCAGATCTTGTTTACCACGAATTGCTTTAGCATCGTGTCTCTTGAGCTCCAACTAGTCAAGTGTATAAAACCTTCGTGAGTAGCTTTTTTTCTAAAACTTTTTGTCAGTTAGTGTAGGTCCCCCCCCCCCCAACTTGGTGTGGCGAGTTTTAGTGTTTTAGGATAGTTAGAGTAGTTGGTACTGTTGTGTAGATTATAGCTTCCTCTCCCCCCTCATTGTTTCCTCTGTATACGAGTGTTGTGAATGGGTGTGTGTGTGTGTGTGTGTGTCAGTTAGTGAGAAACTGCCTGTTTTTTTTCTTAAGGTATCTTTCTCCTGTATTAGTATGGCTGAAAAGCTTGTTTTCAAGCATTGCACAGAGTGTGGCCATAAGTTATCCCCTGCGGATGGCCACATTCTGTGTGTTTTGTGCTTGGGTGTGGCCCATCTGTGTGTGGACTGCAACATATGTGTGGGTTTCAACCCGCGCACCATAAAAGATAGAAAGGCCAAGCTGACCCTCAAAGGCCTTATTCCTCCTTCAGACTCTGTTTCCTCATCTTCCGCTTTGGTCACAATGGCTGCTGTGGCTGCCTCTCCCTCCTCTCTTCCTCTGGCTTCTCCTCCCTCCCAGGCTGGCACTCAACCTCCTGTACCAAAGCCTGTGGTAGAGGAGCAAAAGAGAGATAGAGAGAGGGAGAGAGAGTTGAAGGCGAAGGAAAAGAGAAAGAGGTCTCCGGACCTTGCTTCTCCTACTAAGACGCCATGGATCTGTGACTCCCCTCGGCTCCGATCTCCGAGGTTCTCCCTGGAGCCAGAGGAGACACATCCAGCTTCTCGGGCCTCGGTGCCCCGACCTGTCAGGTCAGAGTCCAAGGCCTCGTTGCGGTCCACCCGGTCCTTATCTGACATGTATCTGGATAAAATGATGAGGTGACTTATCCGTACACAAATCCAGATGGGGGTCTTGCCAGCCCCCCTTCCCTCAGGAGGAGGGAGCTCGCTTTTCTTTTTCCAACCTATATCTCCTTCTCTGATCTGACCTTCGGGTTTGGAGTACTCAGATCCGAGGTTGGCTTTGGTATGGTACCTGCTTACTAGACGCCGACAGCTGCCTGGAGCATTTCTGATCCAACCAGCTCGGATCCAAGCCGCTCTCGGAGTCGGAGCTTGGATGTCAGATCCAAGAGAGTGGAACCTGTTTCATCGGCTCCGACTTTGTCAGGCCAGGTTCCCTCCCTCAGAGCTCCATCCACCTCGGGCCCAGCTCCGATTCTCTTGTTGGACCCGGAGAGACCGGCCTCTTATTGGTTTCTCAGGAAGTTTGCTCTCCTTTGGCATTCAACATGGTAGAAAGGGTTCTCTCTGCTGGAACGAGACCAATGACGCCCCCTCGGACTCCACCTAGTCCCCCTCGGCTCTGTCTACAGTACCTATCATTTTACCAGAGGGCCAACCCATGCTCGTTGAGGCCCAGATGGTTCTCCCCGAGGAACAAGTGGCTTGCGAGCTCACCCCGGAGAGGTACCTTGCAAGCATATGTGCAAGAGGAGGCACTTGGAATCCCCCCCCGAGGACATGGATTTATGGAGAGGGTCCCTCTAGGTCACCTCCCGAGGATGTCTCCTTTGGAGACATTATGGAGATCCTGCACCAACAGGGAGGTTGGTCTGCCCCCAAACCTTCTTCTGATGAGTCTGTGTTCCTGGAGGCTTTGGGCATGGGCCTATCTACTTCCTGGGTGTCCCCTCCCATGGATCCTTTCATGGATCTAGTCACCTTGCGGGCATGGAAGGAACTGGACACCATGGAACCTATCCCAAAATGACCTGATAAGATCCTAAGCCCTCTCCATAGACACACCAGCTTGGAATAAGGGCTCCCCCGTAGCTGCCATGGTGGTAGCAGCAGCCACTAAAAAGGAACGTGCTCAGGAGAGTTCCTTGGTCCACCCTCCAGACTGAGAGTCGTGGATGATGGACTGCCTAGGGAAGCGGGTGTATGCTTGAGCTACCTTTTCAATTAGGGTGTTAAACTACTTGGCCCATGTCACCAGACTCCAATGCGACCTGGTTAAGGAGCTGGAGGAGTTTCCCCCAAGTCCATGTCACAAGAGGACAAGGCTTCCTTCTCCACAAGGATGGCCACTTTAAAAGCAGTATCTAACACATCCATGCGACTCCTCTCACATGCTGTGGAAGGAGCGGCTAGGGCGGCTGGGTCCAGCATGCCCATGAGGCGCAATACCTGGCTCAGGTTATGTCAATTTTCGAACTCTACAAGGCATCTTTTGCCAATGCCCCTTATGACGGCTCTACACTCTTTGGTAAGACCGTCAAGGAGACATTAGTCCAGAGTGAGAAGAACAAGATGACACTGTTTGCCATAGGGATCCACTTCTCTAACCTTCAAAGGTCCTTTTCCTGGAACCAGAGAGGGCAAAAGAAGATGTGGTTCTAGAAGTCACCGTATTCCTGGGACACTCAGGGCTCTTCTTCCCCCAGAGGCAGAGGGGGACAGAATGGACGCCGGCCCAGAGGCAGAGAGGTCTGAGGAATTTTGGGTCTCGAGAACCTTTCTTGGACAAACCTGGGCAGCAACCCTGAGGGGTTGCCAGACTGCTCTACTCTGGAGGCAGTCGGGGGATGATTATCCTTGCACAACGTCATGGTAGTCCATAACAACGGACCGCTGGGTGCTTCAAATCATATCCAGATGATACTATGTCCCCTTCGTGAGTTCCCCCAAATCTCCCAGACACCTCCCGGATGTACCACCCATGCAAAGGGAGGCAGCAGCGCAGGAAATTTCCAAGCTGTTTGAAAAATGAGCCATCGAAACCGTCACCCCAGATCAGTTCAGATCAGGCTTCTACTCCAGGTTCTTTTTGGTGCCAAAGAAAATGGGGGACTTAAGGCCCATTCTGGACCTCTCTACCCTGAACCTGTCAGTTGCCAAACAGAAGTTCTGGATGGTCACATTACAGTCCATCACACCGTACCTGCAAGAGAGCGACTGGATGTGCTCGTTAGACCTTCAGGATGCTTACTATCACATAAAAATACACGAAAGCTCCAGGATGTTCCTCAGCTTTTGGCTAGGAGTCAATCATTACCAATTTTGAGCCCTACCCTTTGGTCTCACCACAGCCACCATGGTGTTCACCAAAGTGATGGCGGTGGCAGTGGCTCACCTGAGGCTTCACGGGATTCAGGTCTATCTGTACCTGGACAATTGGCTCCTCACTGCTCCCACCAGGCATCTACTCTCCCAAACCAGGGATTATTTCCTGACTATTGCCCTATGTTTGGGGATCACAATCAACGCATCTAAATCTCTCTTAGATCCTGTACAGCTGTACAGGTGATAGACTACATTGGTGCCAGGATAGATACTCTTCAATACAAAATCTTCCTGACCTCGGAGAGAGTTCAAAACCTAAGGATGCATGTTTCCCTGATCTACCACTCTCATCTCCCAATGGCAGAATCAGTGTTGAGTGCCTTAGGCTTGATGGCGGTTACCATAACTCTTCTCCCGTGTGCCATATTACACATGAGAATTCTACAGTGGACTCTAGGTGTACAGCAGTCCCTGCTGGAACTGCCACTGACCTATCCAGTCCAACTCAGTCGAGTCTGTCGGTTGTCCCTCATACGGTGGATGTGCTCTCCAGACATTTTGGAGGGACTACCTTTTGTTCCAACCCCGGCCCAAACCACAGTGACCATAGATGCCTCCCAACTTGGGTGGGGGGGCATTGTTTGGGCAGGAGAGTCCAAGGCCAGTGGTCCCCCATAGAGACTAGCTTGCACATAAATGTTCTAGAGATGAGGGCGGTCCTTCTAGCGTTGCAGACCCTTCATGCCTTTCTTCCTCTGGGAATGAATGCTATTCAGTCAGACAACATGTCAGTGGTCTGGTATATCAATAAACAGGGAGGAACCAGATCTTACTCCCTTTGTCGTGAGGCCATGAGAGTGTGGGAATGGGTGATCTCCACCGGTCGCTTTCTCATCGCAATGCACATTCCGGGACAGTCCAACATTCTAGTGGACAGGCTAAGTCGGGCCATTCTGATGGCTTACGAGTGGTCTCTGAATCTGTCAGTAGTGAAACATATCATCAGCGCGTGGGGTCAACCTTGATGTGTTCTCTTCACATCTCCTTCCAACTCGAAGTGCAGCAAGTTTTTCGCTCTGAACCCCCTGCCATGGAGAGTCTTCCAGAGATGCTCTAGTTTATGCTTGGCCTCCCAGTCTTCTGTATGCTTACCCACCAATAACTCTCATTCCGAGGTTTCTACAGAAAGCTTGTCAAGTGGGGAGCAAAGTGATCCTCATTGCCCCATTCTGGCCTTGCCAGGTATGGTTTCTCTTCCTTTGGTCTCATCTTCTGGCTCCACCTTGGATCCTAGATCCCATTCAGGATCTAATTCACACCCTTCGGGGGTGCCTCATCCGAATCCGGACAGCCTGAAGCTCACAGCTTGGCTGCTCCAGTTTCCATGATTGCTAGGACTCCTGGACTATCCTCCTCAGATCTATTCTGGTGGCTGCTCATAAGTCTTCGACCAGGAAAGTTTATCGCCGCAGGTGGAAACGCTTTTCCTTTTGGGCCTTTCAAAGGAGATTAGACCCTTTCATGGCTCCTATTTCCACCATTCTTGATTTTTTAGCTGATATTTTTCAACACGGAGCTAGTTCTTCTACTGTCAAAGTTCAGTTGGCTGCAATCTCTCATTTTCATGTGGCTGAGAATTCTGCCTCTTTAGCCTCTTCCAGACTGTGTAAAGTCTTATCAAAGACACCTTTTTGTTATGCCCCCCCAGTCAAAGATCCTGTTCCCCCATGGGACCTTACTATGGTTCTTCAAGCTTTGGTCACTCCACCTTTCGAGCCTGCCGCAACTGCAGATCTACAATGTTTATCTTGGAAAACAGCTTTTCTGGTGGCTAGTTCCTCTGCAAAGAGGGTTTCAGAATTACAGGTCTTGTCCATCAAGATTCCTTACATGACTTTTCACAAAGATAAGGTTTCCCTTCGAACCAATCCATCATTTCTTCCTAAGGTGGCATCAGTCAATATCAATCAGACCATTAATTTGCCTGTGTTTTTCCTAATTTTGCTAACAAGATGGAATACAAATTCCACATGCTGGATGTTCATAGACAGTTACCATTCTATTTACACAGGACAAAAAATTTCCATAAATCTGATCAAGTGCTTGTATCTTTCTATAAACCCACCCTTTTTGGGGAACCTATCTATAAGGTCACTATAGCTAGATGAATTTCTTCATGCATCCTGCAGATCTATAACGACAGAGGCATGTCTCCTCCAGGTCAGGGGAAAGCTCAATCCACTAGGTCCATGTCTACATCTGCGACCTTCTGGTCGAGAGTGTCTTTGGATGATATTTGTTCTGCAGTTACTTGGTCCTCATCTCATACATTTATTTCTCATTACAAACTGGATTTGACTTCTAGAAGGAGAGCATCCTTTGGATCCGCAGTGCTTCGGAATATCATTCCATGAGGGCCTCCCAGGAGTTTAGTAGCTGGGGACTCTGTCCCACAGGTTGAAGACCAAATGAAATAAACTACTTTAGATAAAGACGTTATGTACTCACCATAACGTTCCATCTGAGTAGTTGTACTTCATTTGTCTTCAACCGTCCCTCCTTCCTTCCCTCGGACCTTGGCATATGAATCAGCCTTCGGGCTGTAGTACAGGTCACAAGTAAATTTTTTCAGGTCAGGTTATTAGTATAAGGTTCAGCAAACTCGATCTGGGGATGGAAGGCAGTGGAGGTGTATTATGGGTAAGAGTAGGAGTTTGGAGCTCGTAGCTGATGCTGGTAGAAGTTGCCCGTTCGGATCCAATATGGATCTGTAACCCACAGGTTGAAGACAAATGAAGTACAACTACTCAGATAGTATAGTGGTGTACACTTACCATAAATGTAGATGCTCGAGTGTATTCACTGTTGCGGTCATTACATTTGGTAATCTGCTGGCAGGTTGCCCTCAGTCGGCCTGAATTCCAAAGTCTTGGGTCCTGCGTCGGTTGCTATCTTCTCTTCCATGATGTTAGGTCGTCAGGGGTATAAAACATGCAGCTGATGCCATTTTATTTAGTTTTTCTTACCCCCGATGTCAGGTGCCCCCAAAAAGGTAGCAATATTATATAAATATATATATTCATGCATCAATATAAACTTTACCTTCATCTACAAGCAAATACACCACATAGTTTGTAGAAGATAGAGAAGGAAAGATAAACTTTAGAATGACAGGGGGATGGCGGGAGAGTAACCTGGACTGCAACAGTGAATACACTCGAATATTTACATTTATGGTAAGTGTACACAACTGTACTATGTTCTTCGTGTTTCACTGCTGCGGTCATTACATTTGGGTAGAATCCCAAAGCTATGGTTGGGAGGCTGCAGCTAAACAGCATTAGGTCCAGCTATCATGCCCTGCAGCACTGCAGTGGCAAAGCCTGCTCTGGACTTAGAGTAGAGAGGCAAATGGTAATGCTTTGTAAAGGTATGAACAGAACTCCAAGTAGCAGCCTCTAGAATTTCCTTGGTTGGTACTCCTCTGAGAAAAGCTGCTGAAGTAGCTGCAGCTCTGGTGGAATGAGTCCTAATGCACTTGAGCAAGGTTTACCATGGTGTAAGTAACAGAAATGGATGCAGTGGCTTGTCCACTTTGAAATTTTCTGCTTTGAAATAGCCTTTCCTTCTGATCCTGCAGCATATGATACTAGCAATTGCTCAGTTTTTCTTAGAGCATTAGTCCTGCTCAAGTAGAATCTTAGCTGTCTGTGTACGTCCAAGGAGTGCAGAATTCTCTCCCCTTTGTTCTGCGGATTTGGATAAAAAGTTGGCAGGTGAATTGTCTGGTTAAGAGCCACACTGGAAACCACTTTAGGCATAAAAGTTGGCTTTGTCCTCAGAGACACCCTGTCTGGGTAAAATATGATAAAAGGCTCTACAGCCATGAGGGCCTGTAGCTCTGAAACTCTTCTTGCTGAAGTAATTGCTAGTAGCAGAGCTGTCTTCCATGATAAGAACTTTATGTCAGCGGTAGCAGCTGGTTCAAATGGAGGCAGGGTGAACTTTTCCAACACAAAATTGAGGTCCCATGCAGGTAACAGTGATCTTCTAGGAGGCCTTAAATTTTAGGCTCCTCTAACATACTGCTTTAGTAAAGGATGAGAAAAGATTGGTGGCTCTGTATTGTAATGAGCCAAAATAGCAGAGGCATGGATTTTGATTGATGAGAAAGACAGGCCTTTGTCAAGCACCTCAGTTAAGTATTGTAATATCTGAGGAATATGTGGTTTTGCTGTATCAGTTCCTTGTGCTTGATTCCAAGCATAGAATCTGTTCCATTTGTCAGCATAAGATTTTCTAGTACTAGGCCTTCTGGCTTCCAAAATGACATCCATCACAGCTTTACTGAGAGGTGTCATTTGTATGATTACATGATTAGCCATGCTGCCAGGTTCAGAGTCTGTAGTTGATTGTGCAGGATCTGATTGTTTTGCTGGAACAGAAGTTGTGGTCTTTGAGGCAAGGTCCAAGCTGGGTATTGAGATAAGTTCCTTAGGATTGGGTACCAGTATTGGCGGGGCCAGTCCGGGGCAATTAATATCATCTTTGGCTTCTCTTGTCTGACTTTTAGGAGGACCTCGGGTAGAAGAGGCAGAGGAGGAAAGGCGTAAACTGATAGGTTTTTCCAACTGAAGGATAGGGCGTCCACTTTCCATGCTTATCTGTGATAAGTCCTTGTGCAGAATCTTTTCAATTGATAATTTTGAGGAGAGGCAAATAGATCTATGTCTGGGCTCCCCCATTTCTCTATTATCATGCTGAAGACTTGTGGATTTAGTTTCCACTCGTGAGGATCCATAAGGTTTCTGCTTAAATTGTCTGCCAGAGTGTTTTGTTTTCCTGGCAGGAATTGAGCTTGAAAATGTATTTGGTAGGTCAAAGCTGTGTCCCACAGTGCCATGGCTAATCTGCAAAGGGGGTATGAGTGTGTGCCCCCTTGCTTGTTTATATACCACGAGACTGTGGTGTTGTCCGTCTTTATCAGTAGTTGTCCTGGATGAAGTAAGTCCTTGAAGGCTGTTAGGGCATTTTGAACAGCTAGCATCTCTTTCTGGTTGATATGTAGATGCATTTGTTTTGGTGCCCATATGCCCTGAATGCATCTTCCTGCCATGTGGGCCCCCCAGGCATAATCTGATGTGTCTGTTGTTAAGGTTTGGCTGGCTGGGGGTAGAGTGAAGGGCCTTCCCATGTTTTGGTGACAGGCCTTTGCCCACCATAGAAACTCCTGTTGCAGGCAGGGAATGAGAGGAATCATTGTTTAAAAACTGTGTGAATGTTGACTCCATAAACTATTTAGGTACCACTGAAGTTTCCTCATATGCAGTCTTGCATAAGAAATTAGTAGGATGCAGGATGCCATGAAGCCCAGAGCCTGTAGAATTTGTCTTGCAGAAGACTGGGTTTTTGTTGCCATCAGTTTGAAGTAAGTAGTCAGTTGTCTTTGTTTGTCTGGCATGAGTTAAGCCATCTGGGCAGTTGTATTCAAGCTTGCACCCAGGAATGTTATCTTTTGAGAGGGTACCAGTTGTGATTTCTTTTCATTTATTGTGTACCCTAGGCATGTTAGAAGCCTTGTCACAAATGCCAGGTGTCGAAGAAGAGTGTCCTTGTTCTCTGCTTGAATGAGACAGTCGTCCAAGTAAGGATATATTTGTATACTTCTTTGTCTGCAAAATGCAATTACTGGTGCCAGGCACTTTGTAGAGACCCTGGGCACAGTAGATAAGCCAAAGGGCAGTGCAGAGAATAGGTAATGCATTAAGCCAACCTTGAATATGAGGTATCTTCTGCATGACTGTCTTAATGGGATGTGCACGTATGCCTCTTTTAGGTCTAAAGTCACCAGCCAAGCATTCTTGCCCAGCATGGGCAGACATTGCTGCAAGGTCAGCATTTTGAATTTTGAATTGTCCAGGTATGTGTTCAAAACCGATAAATCCAGTAATGGCCGCCAGGCCTTGTCCTTTCTGGGTACCAAGAACAGTCTTGAGTAAAAACCTTGTCCTTTTTCCTGTTCTGGTACTGTCTGAATGGCCTCCATATCCATGAGGGACGTAACCTGTTTCTGTGGCTCTGCCCATTGATTTTTTGGCAGATCTAGCCAACCATTTGCCACTGGCAGAGTGTGGAAATGGAATCTGTATCCCTGTGATAGGATGTTTAGTACCCACTTGTCCTGGGTTATTAACTTGCAATTTTGAGCAAAAAGTGCTAATTCCCCCCCTATGGGTGCTGCCAAAAGATAAGTGCTTGGTGTAGGGCAGAGGGAAGTCATTTGGATTGCTTTCTGTAGGTTTGTGCCTTATCTCCTCCAGATTTGGAGGTGGATGCGTTCCATTGCTTTGAATTGTTTTGAGTCTTGCGCCTGGTATCTGTGACCCTTAGGGCGTCTGGATTTGCCCCTTTGAGCTCTGTCGGACACCGGAAAGGACCAATTATTTGTAGGCCAGTGTCTACTGAATCTTGGTGGCTGCACTTGTAAGAAGTAACAGTTTGCATAGACTTAGCCTTGTCTTCCATTTTCTTTAAAACCTCTTCTGCCTTAATACCAAACAGAGAATCATGTTGTAAAGGAATTTAGCTTTAACATGATCAGGCAAATTTTGTTCCTTTAACCAGGTATGCCTTCTAATCACAGATCCAGTAACTGCAGCCCTGCAGAAGGCCTCTAAAGAATCAAAACCACATTGCAAAGTATGCTTTCCAACTTGTTCAGCTGCATGCAATAATTCCTGCAATTCTTTATTTTCTGCACATTCTGAAATCAACATAATTTTTCTGTTTCAGCAATCCCATAACATGTTGTTGGTACTTAAGCATATGAAATTGACAGTTTAAGGCCCTGATTGCCAAGGTTGCAGATGTATAAATCTTTTTTCCCCATCTGTCCAGTGCCCTTGAATCTCTGTCAGAGGGGGTAGGATTTTTTGCTGTTGAGGCCTTAACTCCCTTTGGACCCTGTGAAATAGTTTCAGGATCAGCAGCAGGGTTTCTAAATAAAAATTTATGTGAGTCAGGAACTCAGTAATATCGGTCAGGCTTACTGGGAGCCGCAGGTAAGGAGTCAGGGGACAAGCCTGACTCCGAAAACACATCATCCACAATGTCTAAAACAGGGGGAATGGCTAAAGGCTTGTGCTGAGGGAGAAGAAGGAAATCCCTGAGCCTCTTTTTTGATTCTGAGAAGTCTTGACTCTCCCAGTGAAAATGCTCCCTCAAAGTATGCAAGGTTTCTCCAAATGAATAATCCTCAGGAGGAGATGCAGATGGAATAGACTCCTCAGCATCAGAATCCTCATAGGGAGCTATAGATAATTCCTGTTCAGAAGAGGAATCAGAAGAAATAGAAACCTGATCTGAAGATTCATAGTCAGTGTCTTGCCTAGGCCTCTTATCTGGAGGGGGATGGGTACCCCTGATCAAGGTAATAAGGTCTTCAGCCATTTTGATCATCTGTTTTTTAGGCATAGAGGCCTGTGCATGAGGCTCATGCGTCATTTTTTTAGTTTTAGAAGTTCCTTTTGTCGTTGGTTTTGCAGCTGTCGTCGGATTTATATACAAATGTTGAGGTCTGAAAACACCCTCATAAGCTGGTGCCTGCTCAGTGGCTCTGGACCCATCCGAGGGAGATACATCCGTCGGTCCAATACCTTGAGTATCTTGTGGCATGTCGGACTCCACATGGGTGCCAGTAGAGGCCTGCGACTTGAAGGTAGCGGGTATCAGGGGCTGCGAAAGTGCCTCACTGAGTACCGGTGAACCCGCGACTGGCTTAGGAGAAGCTTCGTCGTCGGTTTTGGCTCTTGACTGCCTTTCTCTGTCCTTTTCTTTGCATTTTTTATGTACTCCAGTAGTCGAACTGCTATCCGATGACATTTCTGGGTAGTTAAATCTGTTTCCAAAATACTTTGATGCAAAAATATACCGACGCTTAATAGTGCGTTGGTTAAATCTAGCACAAAACCGACAGCCAGGCACGTTGTGATCAGGACCTAGGCAAGGAATACAGTATAAATGGAAATCCTTATGAGGTATTTGCTTCCCACAAGTAATACAATTATTAACTTTTCTGACATCAGTAAAAAGCAAGAAAAAAGTTTCCCCAAAGGGGTACTTAGCTTTAGTGAAGACTTTGGTTCTAAAACTCAAACTCGATTATTTCAGTAGTCGGCCGACCGGCACTTGTGAAATGCTTCTGCTTCGGGCACCGCACAGCAAGAAAGACTAAGGAAAATGGTGTCAGCTGCATGTTTTATACCCCTGATGACCTGACGTCATTGAAGAGAAGACAGCAACCGACGCAGGACCCAAGACTTTGGAATTCAGGCTGACTGAGGGCAACCTGCCAGCAGATTACCCAAATGTAATGACTGCAGCAGTAAAACACGAAGAACATGGAATGTTATGGTGAGTACATAACTTCTTTTTTTTGTCAACTCCATTTGAAACTCTGTCAAATTTTATAAGACTTTTTCTTTTAACTCATTCCCTCAAATACAGCTGGAAGTTTGCAATGTAGCTTCCTATGGGCAAAGCCTAAGCTTTTTGATGAAATCAAATTACATCCTCTCACTTCAAACAAATGTTCATATCTCTGGAACCACAGGGGTAAGTAGAGAAGTTTAAATGGCAAACTCTTCAGTACAATCTCTTTTTTATAGTGGTAGTAATATCTCAGCAACTACTAAAGTTACACTTATACTGTCAGCAGCATTTTGTTCAGCCAGATGATAGCTTTCATACGAGGCTACACAGTTTTGTCTGTGCTACTTAATTTCCAAGATATTTAGAAAAATATGACATTTATGACAATACAAATAAATATTGCATGAGCAACAGCTAATTTATCTGTACCTACCCTAATATGAGGTCAAATATCAATATTGTTATGTTTTTCATTATGTAAGCTTTATGATGAAAATTTTTAATAATTTGTATGCACCATGGTTTTGGAAATATTAATGCAAATATGACCAAGTAATATTGGATGCCTAGTGGCACAGGTAGGATGCAACTACAGGAACACCTGGAGCATCATCATGTTGTAATGAGTTAATGAAAGCCCACAAACCAAAAAAATAAATACATAAACCACACACTCACACTCACTCACACACACACACACACACACACACACACACACACACACACACACAATACCCCCAGAACACCCCCATAACATATAAACTGAAAACAAACGCACAAAACTATGTACATCTTCAAATAATGAAGTTCAACCCTCCTGACAGGAACAACTGTCCCAAATCAACAGCTGCTCACACAGTCTACACCTAAATTAAAATTAAGGTTATCCATGCTAAGACGCATGATACAGCCTTTGCTTCTATTTACACTAATTGCTGTCTGTTCTTGTCTTCACTGCTCTACCAGATGTGAAAAATAATTTGGATGTTTTCAGAAAATATTAACTTTTAGTCTTGAGAAAAAGTGCACTGGCTACCGGTAAATAAAACTAAATTATATATTGTTCTAGTATATGCACTAAATTATTTAGTTACAGAGAAAAGCTGCTATCCCTTATTCTCTTCCAATAATTTCAAACTTAACTTTGTACTGAACTGCTTGCACTTGCACCATTTAATTTTATGTTTCTTTCACTAAACAATGTCCAGACCTCTCAATTTATTGCCTTTACCTTTAGTCAGCTTGCTTCCATGGAAACATAAGATCAAAATGTAGAGCTGGCTTCTGCTCCAGATTTCTCAACTGACATTGAACATTTATTTGCTAAACTGTTTATTACATTGTGGTCTCATTTTTTAAAACCCACTTGCATTCATAAAATACTTGCCATTAGATTAAGCCAAGGGCTTTAATCCCAACATTCACTTATGCAAAAGTAAAGGAAAACATTTAAATTCTATATATATTACAATCAGTGCACTTTTAAAACTCATCCCCCACTCCAACAGTCCAAGATTAAAACCTATTTACTTAAACATACTTTTCTCCAGCCTTTCTTCTCTTTTTACACTGTAATGTCTACATTTCTTAAAACATCAGGAGGTGATCATAATACTTCCCATTATGTGTTAATGACATGCACTTTCAGGTGGTGATAATAATACCCCCTTTATCTGTCACCCATCAGACACAGAAAAAAACTCCTGTTTATTTTATTATCTTTATCACATACAACAATCACTAAAAAAACTTTACTACATGACATTCAATTTATATTATACAATGTTTTATACAAATACTGTTAAGAATAAAAATGTTTTACTTACAGTTACTTTTTACCTCCCTTTTGCTCCTCTTTCTTTCCCTTTTAGTGACCTTCCAAACATTAATAACACGAAGGGTGGCATATGCCTCTAGGTCCCTCAATATATTTAACAAAGTCAACAAAAATCCATTATTTCTCAGCTATTTTTTCTTGTAAAGCCATATTTCACAAATGTGATTGATGCTTTACAGTCTCACGTTTATTCATTAATTTCAGTGCTGCTGGTCTTCTTCCTGTTTATCTCCATCTCCCAACCCTGCATTCCAGTTCAAGTCCAAGGTACTCCTGATTCCTCTAGTCAACTCCTGTACTTTCTTTCTGTCTCAAGAATTTTCCTTGGAAGCCTTACCATCAGATGAATGAGAAGCATATTCCCCTTCTATTTGATGGCTTACCCCTTGTTGGACAAACTTTTGTATTTCCCCCTTAGCCTATTCTGCATAAAAAATTACTTTGGTCCTCCAGAAAAAAATATTCTGAAGGCAGCTTAATACAACAGCATGAATATTACACCTGCCTGTCAATGTTCCCTGATTTGCTGGGATAAATTTGCTTCTCTTCTGCCTGGTGTACAGTGAATAATAATTTCCCACAAACACTCTAAATTTTTAATATTTTGCCCTTCAGCCACAGTTTGTCAGGATCAACTCTTTCTGCTGGCATGATTATATCTTTACTAATATAGATCTTGGCTGCTTTCTCATGGCCAGCTTTGGAGCATATACATGTTATGCCCTTTCAATTAACAAATCCTGCTGTGGAATACCAGTCCAGTTACTTATTTGTGCTTTCATAAAATGAATGCAGTCTGTCCCTTCCAGTTTCTCTGGTACAGTAGAAAAGCTCAGATTTTCTCCATATGTTCTGTCCTCTAGCTCTACAATTTTTGAAACAGCTCTTCTTGAGCAGTCTCATACTCAGCCAGCCTCTTCTTCATTTCAATCTCTGATTGTTGCAGTTTTATCAGTTCCTCTGAATAGCTGTTTAAAGCTTCTTCCATTTTTCCAGCCTTTTATTTGAGTTGATATACTCATTCAGTGTTTTATTTATCTTAATCAATTCTGAGCACAATTGACTTATTTTTCCTCTAAACTGCTGAAAGCCATCTCTTGTACCAAAGTTGGATCATCAACTGCTTTTTGCTGAACAGCTGCAGGATTCTTCCCAGACAGTGTTTTCTCTTCACCTTTTCCGGTTGACCTTCTTTCAGTTTCACTAAATTTCTTCTTTTCTGGCATCCAGGCAGTATACTTACTAGCCAGTAAATGAATTTTACTCGAGCTGACAACATCACTGGCTGTTGTTTCTCAGTTTCTGTTTTCACACTGGGACAGCTGAAGTTAATCTGCTGATCAGTGCTCATCCATCTCGGAAGTCCACCAAATACATTATTTTAAGTGAATCAAAGACAGGAGATGGTTCTGATTCCTACCACTTATGGTGAAAAAGTAGTCACTACAATTTCAGACTAAGCCTGAACAAACTGAATGAAGAAAATCTCTGTTGTAAAATTACCACAATATCAGTTCCTAGATGTCTAAGTCAACAAATGGCATACCAATGATTTTGGTCCTGAAGGACAACCAATGCTTCTCCCAATTCCTTTCAGACTTTATTTGTAACACTCTTGACAGTATAAAACCCTTGGAACTAAAGGCCAATTGAGTAAATGTCTGAAGAGACAATTTTTAATGTTAATGTAAGTCAGCCCCAACTCCTAGACAGGCATCTGAAGGGAGGTCAGTCATAAATCTCCAGGTACCACAGGCACCTGCACTCACAGACAGAAAATGCATAGCACAGAAATACTTTTATTTAGTACAAAAGGCTGCATTCAATTTTAGGTCAGAGACAAAACCTTCCTCTTTTGGGAAATCAAAAGAAAAGTAGAGAATATGAACCTTTTCATCAAAAACTGAAATTGAAGAAGAAAAAAGATGAAGATCTTGCATAGTCTAGTCAGATGTCATCCCCTATGGGTTATGACATCTATCTTCAGGCTCCCCATCTGAAAGCATGCCTCTGATGAGATTTCTTGAAGTAGACTTAATACTATTTACAGATTCCTTCCAAAATCATATGCTATTGTCACCTACTGCTTGGAAATCACATAGCCCCTATAAAAATCCAATAATGTGTCCAGGAACAGTTTATATTTTCATAACAGATTGGGTATAATCCCTGCACTAAATACATGGCTAACTATTAAATAAAGCAGTGGTTTTGATTATTTTGGCAGAATATCTATACGTCAGCTACACTGAATGACAGGGCACTAAAATACCAGAACCACATGGCAAAATATCGGCCTGATATTTTGAAAGAGAATGATGACTTCATTAAGAAGACTACACATATCACTTGAGAGAAGATTAAGTCAGAACTAACACAAACTGCAGATGAGATGACTCACATGGTTAAACGAGGTTATAATGCTATCAATTTTGGTCTTGCTGCCTCAAAGGATCCAGAATGCTTACTTTTATGAAGAATTTTTTTCTTTTGTTTTATCACCTCAGAAAATTCTGCAACTGCTTGATGAAACAGCTAAATCAATACTAAAGTTAAAAAAGATAATTTACCAATAACTTTGTAAATACAAAAGAGACTACCATTCAAAAAAACTGTGCACTGTACTGAAGGAAAAACAGTAGCATGCCTGTAATTAGAGGCAGTTTCAAAAGAAAAGACAGACATGGTGGGACAGGAGGTGACAACAACAAGCCAGTGTTCTCTCTTGGCAGGAAAACATCATTCTCCCTGCAATAATGAGACAGAACCTCATCATCACTTCTTCCATGTCATTCTTATGCAGTGCTGAAAGGATGCAGATTTTCTCTTTATGTATCAGTACGTCAGACAAATAATGCCAAAAGAGTATTCCAACAGATTTTCACCAAACCACTATGAGATCCCACGCCTTTTAGTGAATAAAATGAAATTCCCTGGCCCATGCCAGTGTTTCAGATTCTTCAAGACATCTAGGCAAAAGAAATTATTCCAGAGACAGAACAATGCCCATAAACTTCATCTGTTTTTTCCCCCAGCCCAAAGGAAAAAAACATAGTTAGAACTCAACATTAAATCTTTCAAATGTGAGAAAGTTTATAAAAGCAAAAAAAAAAAAAAGTTCAGGATATCACCTTTTCAAGCCTTCAAGCCCTATAGCCTTTCTGGCAATAAATGGAAAGAAAACCCAGAAGAGAACCACCATCCCCGAGTGTGGAAGAAGACCAAGAAAGGAAGAAGAAACAACAAAGCACCAAGACTTCAAGAAGGTGAACTAGTCTGAGGCCCATAGAAGAAGGAGGGAGGCCACAAGAGACTAGATGCACTACAGACTACCCCAGGGGAAGGTTGGAAGGGATAGATAACAAAAAGAAAGAGAGAGTCAAGGCAAGGGATTGAAATGGATGGGGAAGCTAGAACTTAAGCAATTTAAGAAAGGTAATAGCTAACAACAGACGCTATGACTGACTGGATGGCGTCCTAGGGTGAAACTCTGAAGAAGTGGAAGGAACCAATAACTGTGAAACCTGGTAGAAGTGGGCAAGCTGTAAGCTTCTGAAATGGGTAAGTCTTTGAGAAATGTTTGCTTCTTGCCATCTAGGAGTTGTCACCTTGATAAACATAGAATTGCTTCCTGAACTGGATAATAATAAAGAAGGAGATGATAGACCCTTCCCTCTGGAAGCATAAAAGAAAGAAGACCTTCAGATTGGCTGGATTCTGAATTGTTTCTGTCAAAAGATTGCTTAATTCGGAGTAATTCGAAGCAAAAAGTGGCAAAAGTTTCTGATCTGCTTTGTCAGAATAATCGAAAAACTGGCTGGCAAAAAAAGATTCTGGATATCTCTGGGAGAAGTTCTATGGGCAAAAAACCAAGCAATTCTTAGAGATATTAGATCTTAAAGATAAGTAGAGGGGGGGGAAAAGTAATGAGGTGGCGAAAAGATTAAGTTCTCAGGAAAGAAACCAAGAAACTGTGGTTCCAGACCCCATGTTTTAAGGAGCTTCAGGCAATGAGGTTCAAAGATCAATACCATTGGAAGGGGGGCTTGGCAAAAGAAATCCAGGGAGGGTCAAATCTTAGGAAGGTTTCTTTATTGGTTTTGGGAGAAATTATTAGAAGTCTAAGTCTTTGCAAAGAGGTGATTCTGAATGCAAAATCAAGATAAGAGTTAACTAAAAAAATCCTCTGCACTGTAGAAGGAAAGTAAAGCTAGGAAGAGTGAAGACTCCGAAGAAAGAGCATCTGAAAAATCTCACAAGCATCTGCCTGGAAGAAGGACAAAAAGATCCTAAAGGACCCAGAAGGAAAAGAAATGCCAGGTAGAGGACTTAGCTGCCACTACTATGTAGGACTTTGTAGGCAGCTAGAATGCTGCAGCCAGAGAAAGAGTAGAAGTGATAAAACCAGCTAGAGAGGTAAAGGAGACTGGCAATTGAGCAAAGTGCAATGAGAGAGATGGTAGATGAAGAACTGGAAATGGATGCCCCAGATGAAGAGGATGAACCAAGAGATGACGGCCAGAGGCCAAGTCAGATGGGATTACAGGGGGAAACCAATCAGGGCCCGGGAGCCAGTAAGGGGGCAAAGAAGAACTTGATGTATCAAGATGTATGCTTCTGAAAGCTTTATGCAGGAGGGGAGAAGAATGGGGGAAAGGCCTACTGGCATCCCGGGGTCTGGGAAAATTACTGGAAGAAGAGGGGGAGGGGCGGAAACTGTGAAGAGGGAGGTCGGGAGTCTCCTGGGCATTGCTTGGTTTGGCAAAAGGGAAGAACTAGGACATTTTTGAGAGAAAAAAGTTTATGGAGGACTTTGATTGCTGAGAAGACTGGCTAGGAGGTTGGCTTTCGCTTGTCTATGGAATCGCTAAGGGTGTGATGATGAGAGGAGATTGCCTAGTCTGAGAAACAAGAAGAGGAGTCTGCCCCGGATAAAAGTCTGAGCTTCTACTCTGTCTAGGACCCACCTGGTGTTACCCTGTTGATATATCCCTGCACAGACATAAGGACCATCTGAGGGGCCAAAGTCCTAAGTCTGAGAAAACGTTGGAGGGCTCTCAGAACATGAGCAGGACTGCTACTGGAGGAACATAAGTATGCAAAGCCAGAGTCATTGGGAGCCATTGCCCATGTTGCCAAGTGCCATGTGCCAATAGCCCCTGATGGGTGTGGCATCCCCCATGAACCGATCAGCAGCAGGAGGACTGCCAAGAGCAACTGGATGGACATCCAGAGAAGTTCTCCACCTGGAGTTCCACCATCCAATGGGATCTCGCCACTGTGGAGGAATTGGACCATGGGAGCTCTGTGAACATCCGTTGTGACCGAGGAAGGACCTGCAAGTGACTTGGGGGAGAGCTGCTGGGTTGAAGGAGGCAAGACAGTCGCGAGAAAGAAGAGACAAAGGCGGACCCACTAAACTGCTTTTGTGCTTTCTTTGTAACATGCTTTTGGATTTCACTTTGTAGTTGGGACAAAGTCTAATTGACATAGCGTGTGTGTCTAATTTTGCTTTTAACTCTGTCAAATTCTATAGGCTGTGGTTGAAGATTCTTCAAGAAGGCGGTAGAAATCCCCAACCTAGTGGCTTTAGGAAGTAGAAGTTTGTAGGCCTGAAAGAAAAGTTGGCTGGATGTTGGTAGTAGAGAGGAGATAGGAGTCTGATAGACACTGGTCTAAATGAATGGACCTGCTGGTGAGAGAGGAGAAACACTGCCTGGCATGGCTGACACCAATCATTTGACGTACACAGCAGTGAACCTCTGGAACTGACAATGAGTAGACACTCTGCCAAAGGGAGAATGAGAAAATGAAGTCTTCTGGCCTTGATGTGGTAGTAATGGAATGGCCCTGAGATTTCTTATTGAGCGTTGAAATTGTTCCTTGCCCAAAAATGGACTAGAGGATTGAGACAAACTTGCCTTTCCTTGCCTTTTACTGACACATGGGAATGGCCTGGTCTCCAATTTTGGTCTCTGATTTCCGCCTTTTGGTTCTTTTTGCGAATGAATGGATACTGTCCGGGATCTGTCTAGTTGGATGGTGGAGGAAATAGTCTTTTTGAGATTGGGAGACTTCTTGGATGGCTCTTTACTAGGATATTGTTTTTCCTAGGAGCTGAGGATTGATGACAGGTCATCTAAAGAAAGAGCGTAACCTCTGTCTAGGAGGGATTGATGAGGAACAGGATATCTCAGGGAGGGGAAGGCTAGGCCTCGTTTGACAGCTTTTCTCTACCCCCTGCTGCCTCCAAGGGTAGACAGTCGGCAAGGGTCAAGGGGGTTGGGAGGAGCCTCCTTCTCTGGGGTTTCTGGTGCCCTGGGGTTCTGGGCTCTCTCTCTGAGAGGCTCTCATTGTACCTTTACCCCTCTGACCCTTTCCCTCTGGGGCGCTACCGGGCGGCGACACTGGCCTCCCACTGACATTTTCCTCGACCTCTGACCTTGGGATAGGGTCTTGAAGGTGAACTTCCACTCTAGTCCCTCGCAGTCTTCTTGAAGAAAGGGGTCTTCAAGAACATGGACAAACTGTCAAAAAGGGCCTTAAACCAGGGGTCATGCTGTCTCTGGTAAGTAAGTCAGGTTCTGCTGATTAATCAAAGGAGCAGGACCTAAGGCCTAAGTTCCACTCTGGTGCCCAGAGTTCATTTGCCTAGGACTGGCGTTCACTAAGCCCGGGGCCGCGAAGGCTCTTAGCAGCCCCAGGATACCCCAGCCGCTGAGTGAGGCAAGAAGCTTTGAGCCTGCTTTTCTTGAGAATATCCCAGAGACGTGATTTTCTTGAGCCCCACGAATTTCTCTGAAGCCCATGAAGAAGACGGGTAAAGTGACAGAGATAGTTCAGCCAAAAGAGCCATGAAAAGTTCCAGATGGGTCATAGCGAACCATTCTGAAGAAAACATCCGCTTACCATACCTATCCATGGTCCTATACAGCTTGTTAGGAGGATGGACAGGTACTTTCTTGAGGATGGAGCAGTTCTTAAGGACCGGCAGAGTGCCTGCACCATGAGGGGGACAGGGGCCGTGAGAGGGACAGCCCTGGGGGGGGGCACCACCATTAGAAGGGCGAAGGCAGGGACTAGTTCCACAGAATCCGGGCATGGTCCTTCCAGCTTCCAGGAGGGAGGTGGAGGGTCGAGAGGTCGGTGGAAGGCCAGGTATACCTGCTCCCTCGAGGTCCAGGGGCGCCATAGGTTCGGAGTTAAGGAGAGGGGGAGTGCGTGAAAATGAGCCTGGTTCTGAGGGGCCGAGGAATGATCCCACCTCAGAGAATGAGTCTCATGGTTCTGCTCGGGGAGCCAGTGTGCTTCATCTCCAAATGTATCTGCACAGCCTCGAAGAGGGGGGTCCTCCCAACGTCCTCTTACGGGGTGGTTCTTCCCAAGGAGTCCAGGAAATGAAGAAGAGGGGGTTCTTCTAAGAACAGGCACAAAGAGAGGGGGGGAGATCGGGAGAGCAGGAGCTTAGGGCTCAGAATAGAGTGAGCACGACTCCCTCATGCACTCGGGCAGGACGAGGGGCTAGAAGACTCCCTCAGGACCTCCTTCCAGGAAGCCTCCCCCCTCCCCAGGCCAGGAAGCCGAAACAGGGAGGCCAGAGAGAAGGCTCGAGCAAGAGCGTCAGAATGAGCCCGGACGAAGGGAGAGCGGGTAGGCTGGGCGATGTCAAGGCAAGGCCGAGCCGAGCCTCAGAAGGAGACTGGGACCCAGGGAGAGACGATGGAAGGGCTGCCCTCATGGGGAGAGAAGGGGAGTCAATGAATGGAGACGGAGCCACCAGGGGCGCGAGAGAGGGAGAGGCACCAGCGGACCGGTCAAGGCTCCGAGTCCTCATCGGAGAGTCAGAGGAGGAAGGAGGAGGAGGCAGAGGATGAGGATGAGGGAGTCTGAGGAGGAGGAGGGCTGATGAGCATCTGGGCCAGTGCCTGTGGCGGGTGCCTGTCACTACTTACCTCTCTCTCCAAGTCATGGTCAGCCTGAAGACCTCTCCGAAGATCGGCTCCATGGCCTGAAAGTGAAAAGCAGGAGATCCCGAGCCGAGATCAAACTCAGGGCCAGGACACTGAGAGGATTCTGGGGGAAGGAGCCACGGAGCCCGGGCCCTTCAGTTCGAAAGTTGCCATACAGCTTATGGCACCAGTCCTGTCAAACGTCGTCGGTCTTCCAGACCAGTCGACAGACATCGGGTCGCGCGGTGGTGAGCCAGCCGCGAGAGCCGGCGCACCCACCTCAGAGAAAGATCGGGAAGAAGTCGACCCCGACCACTCGAAGGGGCCTCGAACCGGGAAGCTTTTGGACAGCCAGTTGGGCTTTTGAGCTTTAGCTTAGCTTAGAGGGCTTTCCAGAGCTCCAGTCTTGGGGTCTGGCCCTCTGAGCCACTCTGGATTAATTTGTTCCTTAATTCTTGGTTCGTTCCTCTGGGACTCTCTGTGGGAACAGGCACATAGCAGTCCTAGGTGTAGAGGCCCCAGGACAGACACACAGTACAGACAGCTGTCAGAGCGCACAGAGAGAGACATTTTCTGACAGCACGTTTTCTTAATCTTTGAGATCTTTACTACTTCGACATGGCATGCCACACCAAAAACACACACACACCACTAGTCACACAGTTAGTCAAAAAAAGGAAAAAAAGGAAAAAAAAAATTTTTCTGACTGACTTTTAGTATAATACTACTAAGACTTACTTTACCTGAGGGAAGGAGACCTCGCAAGCGCGCAAACGCCTGGGGGGGGTAGTCACGCTTCATATCATGATATATAGGGTTGCTCGAGCTGGTAAAATAGCGAAAGCTAGCTAGGTAGTGCGAGGAGCCGAGGATCGGCTCCGAACCCATCCAGCAAGAATGAAGGTGAGTTTGACAACTTAACATCAACTTTTTACTGACTCTGGATATGCAGGATGCCTACCTTCGCATTTCAGTTCTGTAGCCCTATGTATACTTTGGAGGATCACACTCTGAAACGTAGCGCCTCGAGAGCAAAAGAGGTTATAATCCCCCTATACTCAGCACTTATCTGACCCATAATTTAATATAACACCCCATTCGGTATGTATCATACTAAGCACCTGCAGCAATCAGAGAGACCTCAGAGGTATCTAACAAAGAAGCTTAAGGGCCTCCAGCATGTTCCTTACACAGACTGACTAAAGTCTCTGTCACTATACTCTATATTATATATACTTCTTAGGCAAGACTTATGCCTGGCCTACAGAGCAACCCAAAACCCAAACTTAATGAACTTACTGCATATCCATAAATCAAATGGGTCTACGGCTACCCATTCCAGGGACTTAACCATGGCCTGTGACTTAAATAGGACTTTCTGGAGGGACAGATTTATCTCCCAGAGACTGCCACATCTTTGGAACAGGCTATCAATTCATGTAAAACAGGGAACCTCTATGACACTGTTCAAGAGAAACTTGGATGAGTGGATGGGGCACAGTAAATTTTTACCAGGGATAGTGCCCGCAACCCTCTTGGACATAGGCAGTCATCGTTAAATGCAAGCTTGGATACTGACTAGTACTTCTACGGTATTACACTGGGTTGAAACAGCTAGACTTAAAATTACCTCCAGGTCGATAACCTAGTAATCTCCGATGATCCTATGACCCTATATGATCCTATGAAAGGAGTTCTGGTTTATTCTTATCTGGCAGCCTGCCTTATTCATGCTGAGTTTCTGCAAAAAAGCTCTCTGCTCTGCAAGAAACCCATCTGCATTTTCAGTAATCACAGAATGTCCCCAACATGAAAAACTTAGATCAAGTTCCCTCTCAAATGCAGCAGTTTTCAAAGGCAGTCTTAGGTACATAGCCATACCTCACAATCTCTTTGCTCACGAAATGGACAAAGCCAAAAGTAGTGTGGTGACAAAGCCCTTAGTATAGGGACAGATTTTAATATTGCTCTTATTAACTTAGAAAGTTTCTAGAATAAAAGGTTTTGTGTTACTATGCATTTTCTGAAGGCTATGAAGTTTGAAACTCCATTGTCTGTCATTATTTAATGAATTCAATCTTCTGTGCTTTACCAAAAAAACACAAATTTATATGAGGAACACAACAAAAATATGAGGTGAAAATCTGGACAGTTGAAAGGTAGATACATAACCATGTATTTTCTTTCTCCCTTAGGGCAGGATTCAAACAATGATGAAATGTTTTAGTGTAACCATGAAATAAAACAATTTAATAAAAATAATATTTCAGAAGATACTGTGACTCATGTCCTACTCTATCTTAAAGGCTCTTCTGGGAGACTCCAGGTTTAAAAAAAAAAGCCAGAGGTGTTAAAGGAATTTCTGGAACCAGAAATAACAACCACTACAGTTCAATCTTCATTTTCTACTGTCCTTGAGCAAAAAGTGGCTTCAGCAACTATCCCTGAAAATTGGGTTCTATCTCCTTCTCCATCAGAAGTTAACCACAAATGTCTCAAATTTATGCTTGCAAGCCTATTTTCAAGAGCTTCAATTGAATAAACTGGTCCCCCATCCCAAAAATAGAGGTGGATAAATATAAAATAGATGCTTACTAATATATCTGTGATTAGTTAACTGTGTAAAGTGGGTTGGTGAAGCCACCACACCACCTGAGCCAGAATGGTAAAGGTAAATACAGTTTAGATGCATACATAGACAATCCACTGTAGTCAAATCAGCCAGCATGTTTTTGGGAGGAGGGAGGGAACTGAAGTACCCATAGAAAGCCCAGGTAGACTACAAGAAAAAATGCAAACTGTGCACATGAGGTAGATATATTTCAACTGAGCCACATTACTGCCTGAGAACAAAAACAGCTGTTCTGGCACTGACACCTTTCCAGACAGTTCTGCAGCCAGGTACCCTACACAGAGTAACAGAAAATGCTACAGTGATGTAATACATAAATCACATTAGCAATGGTAACTTAGGAACAGATAGTTCAAACAATTCAGCAAGCAATTTACATTTCAAGTTACAACAAAACAAACACTAAGCAGAAGGATGCCCATTTTTCAAGATAAAGCTATAGAAAGAGCTGCATTCTGGCCACAACAAATGTAGTTGACATCACCATTTTGAATGCTAGTAGCAGAGTCCTTGACAATACCTCACAGCAGCAACTTTCTCTCCAGCAAAGGAGGAAAGAACTTCACCTCAGTAACACAGCTCTCAATCTAGATACAGTGGGGGATCTCCAGCAAATTTCTAACAGTTTATTCTCTAATGAGGTGCTGTCTATTTCACAAAGGCAAACAGTGCCAATTCAACAAAATCTTATCTGAATTTGATAAGCATAAACATGTAAAGTAATGCAGATTCTTATAAGTTCATAGATGTTTACTAGGCTGACGACCACAAGGGCCTTTTTAAGCTTAGCCATGCATCCCAAATCTCTGACAAGTTCTGATACCCTTGATAATTGTAAGCATGGATTTGGGAGATGAAACATTTACAAGCTAGGGCCTGGGAGAGGAACCAATTACAGGTTGCCTGTGTCCATTACAGACATAGGTGCCAAACCAGGGATGAATTTCCTGTTCCCAATCCAATTGTCCAGGTTACACTTGAATTGGGTTAGGGAGGAGCTCTGCCTCACATCGATGGGAAGCCTGTTTCAGAGATGGGTCTATATTACCTCATTGAAAAACCTACCCATCGAACACCTTTTCGCCGACCACTAAACATCAAACTTTAATTTCTGCGAATGGCCACTTCAGCAATTTTTTTCCTCTGGGAAAAAATCTCAGCCAATCAGAAATGACACACAATTTCAAAACCTTTCAAAGTGGGGGGCTTTGCCCCCCCTACCCCCTAAATAAATATACCAATTTCGAGATTGCACTACAGTGGGGAAAAGGGCAAAATCATGATGAAGGCCAAGCGATTTTTTCCCCAAAGGAAAAAAATTTGCTGAAGTGGCCATTCACAGAAATAGAAGTTTGATGCTTAGTAATCGCCTAAAAGGCATTTGATGGGTAGGTTTTTCAATGAGGTAATACAGACCCTCTGGATACATACCTGTCTCTCCAGCAGATCCTGTTTATATCACAGACAAGGTTTAAGTCTTTAGAATGGGTAATTGTGGTGTTTGTTTGCGGATATGTAGGAGGTCCATGAGAGTGGGGTCTGACAATGCCCTGTATGCCATGCATAGATCTCCCCTCAAAAGCCTGTAGGAGACAGAAAACAGGGATATAGCCCTGAGGCAGTCTGCATTGGACATTTTACTTAATCCCTGTATTCATTTATTGAGGAACCTCTGTGGATGTTCCAACTGTTGGATATGCTTGGTTAGGTACATACCAAAGGGGGTATTCTACGCAATGATAGGTCTGATGAATGCCGAATGCAGTGGAACAATGACTTCCTTGGACTTAGATGTTATACCTTTGTTTATAAGTTGACAACATAGAAGGATTTCGTCACCACTGTAAACACATGATGGTCAAAGGCTAGATTACTATCTATATGTGTCTCTAAGTCCTAGACTGCTGAGTCAACTCTAAGGGGCACGTTGTCAATATGACAGTTACTAGGGGTGGATGACTTTCCGAAGGATACTATTATGGATTTCTTGGCATTTAGTTTTAGTCCATGGTTCTGACACCAGGTGTTTGTCTGTGCCAGACCCTCCTGGAGAACATTTGTGTCAGTGTGGGATTCAATGACAGCTCCTAATTTGCAAATCATATTCAAACTTTGTCAGCCAGAGACCACTGCCATTGGCCTTGACTCCAGAGAAGTAAATAACAGAAAGGGGCAGTCCAAGGTCTGAACCCTGAGGGACTCCACTTGTGACTGACCTCTTTGCAGAGGTGGATTCTCTAATCTAACTTCCTGGGTACTGTCTCTGAGCCAGTTGAATAGCCATTGGATGACATTCAAGTTTGTACATAAACTCTTGTGTTTGTCAACAATGCCTGAGTGGGGTACTGTGTCAAATGCCTTGGCCAGGTCAAAGTAGGCAGTGTGAACTATTTTGTCCTCATCCATTGCTTTGGTGACCTTCTCAAATAAGTCTACTAGGCTGAATAGGCATGATCTGCCCTAGATGAAATCAAACTGGGTTGGGTCCAGTGTTTGGAGATTTACTACATCACTACTGATCGTTTACATGATAATTCTTTCCACGGCTTTACATATAAGACTAGAGAGACTTATTGAGTCTGTAGTTTCCAGGGTCTGTATGCCCCACCTTTTTGCAGAGGGATGTCTGTTGCTGTTCTCCATTCATGTGACACAAAGCCTGTTTGGAGGCTATAGTTAAATACCAATTCCAGAGGCCCTGACAGGTCATGTTTCAAGACATTTAGAAGGCATTCTGGGATACTGTCTGGGCCCAGACAATATCACCATCCCTTAGATATCACAGTATATGGTGACTATTCCAGTGATGGCTTACTCATCTATTAAAGCAGGATATGGTATTATTCAGCTTACTCATCTGGTAAAGTAGGATATAGAATTATTCTTTAAATACATTTTCTGTGATCCATGACAACACATTCCAGCTTAAAACTAATGCACTCAAATGTCCAAATTTATTTTAGGGAGAGTGAAGGCAAGGCAAGCCCATTAAACCCCATGCAGAAGAATTGTGCACTCTCTTAAATAATATAACTTTAGACTGCAAAATCTACTAATATTGAACAAACAAGCCTGTATGATTGAACATTCTTGGTGGATTGTGGTTCCATGAAAAGTGACAGAATGAAGTAAACAAATATTGCTGATGTGCACATTACAGACATTTATGTATGTCCGATTATGCAGTCTTCTTCAGTCATAAACATTGCTGCTATATAGTTCCTAAAGTGCATCCTACATTTAAGAGCTTTAAGACATTCAGTAACACCAAGCCTGGGACAGAAGTGCTATGCCAAAGAAGCCAGTTTTACCTCCCTCTTAGCCAGTTGCATTTATTTATATCAAATATTTGTTCTTGAATATTCTGTTTGTAGTGGAAGCTCCTAGAAGGCCTTCCAAGTTATAGGCCTTAATGTGTTGGGAGTGTGGTACAGTTTTTCACAATGAAATATGTCTTTAAGAGCAAATCATTCCTTTATGTCTAAAATGGTTTCTGAAGTTACCCTGAATCAATCTACTCAGATTCCAATTTTCTATCCCAGACAGAAAATGAAAGGTAAAACATCTTGCAATGCATGGATATATACAAGGTCTAAGATATTATGTGCAGAGGACAGAACTTGCTTTGTAGATTAATCAGTTGCTTATTTTTTCTCAATAAGTAGAAAGCACTGCTAAGTAATGAAACAGACCATTTCAAAATGATTAGCTAATTTCATTATTTTCTGCTATGATAAGTTACAGAAAAATATTTTCTGGAAAAAATAATCACTGTAACACATCAGCAGTTATAATATCAGAGATCCAGTCCAGGAGTAAAGACATTCTGGTACAGCAACACTTCAAAGTAGGGATGAAATAGCTTTACTAACCTTATAAATTGCACTGCTTTTATTGTCATATACATACAGATCAAGATGGCAGCAATTATTCTTAACACATAAGCAGTACATTTGCCAGGTGACTCACCTTAATGGTATATGCACAAATAAAAGGAAATGCGGGATGGGTCTATGCTCTACTCTGAACTTGCATGGTATGCATACTCACTATGAAAACCACAACACCATTTAACAGAATCCGATAGTCTATATGTAAACAACAGTTTGATATTTTTTCTTTCTTTTTTTTTTTTTTTTTAAGTTTTCCGATGGAGCCGAGGACGTCTGAGCCATGGTCAGATCCGTAGAACCTGTGGTGGAACTCGGATCCGACAGTTCCACTAAGACCAGCTCCATACCTTCCGACTCCGAAGTCAGGGGTTGGAGCAAAGGAGGAATCAGAGCAGAGGAGGTGGATGTCGTAGGATCCAAAGCCCTAGGGGTCAGATCCAACAGTAATTTGGCCAGCGCCGGTGTCTGTAAAAGCCTCTGTACCACCCGATCCATGTCTTCTTCTGAAAGACTCCTAGAAGACAGAGTTGAGGAGGTGGGGGATTTTGTTCTTTGTAGAAACAGAACAGCTCAGTGTAGGGGAGATCAGTTCCATGGTTGGAGACCAGCTCCTATGTTCAAACTCAACCGGCATGCAGCAGGAAGGTGTCGGAGTCAATGAAGCTTTGTTGGATCCAGTAGCCTTTGGATCAGAGGAGGACAATACTGGAATTTCTTGAGGAAGACCTCTTTCCAGATCTGTCTGATTTATCAGACTTAGAAGAGGGAGATTTGTCAGATTTGGATGAACCCGGATCTTCTTCCAATGCCTCTGAGAAGGGGGTTTTTAGAAGACCTTTCAAGATCAATTTGTTTTTCATCTCTAGGAGTGCTCTGTGATTGAAAGCATGACAAATGGAGCACATCTCCCGGAGATGGACAGCCCCAAGACAATAAACACAAAGCATGTGTTTATCACGAAGGGTAATGTGTTTACCACATTTATCACACTTCTTGAAGTCCACTGGTTTTGATTAACTGCCAGACATTTTTAGAGTAACAGCTACACACAAAAAAGGCAGGATAGAAACTTTTTTGTTTTTATAAACAAGTTGGACCCTTTGACTTAAATGGGTCAAGCTATGAGGAAAAAAACAGACCACAACAATGAAAAAACAGAGACAAAGCCCTCTAACTTAAATGGGCTCATAACTAAGTACAACAAAGGTGATAAAGGCAAAGCCCTCTAACTTAAACGGGCTGTATTACAATTCTCTAAATTAAACGAATTGTAATACTATTATGGAAGGAGACACTAACAACAACAGAAAACAGAAAAAGGGCAAAAAAAAAAAAACAGTAGGGTTAAAAGCCTTCTAACTTAAACAGGCTATTTAACTGTTTTTATTACAAATTAACAACAGACGGGAAGGGGATACAAGGCCTAACAAAAGATGACGGCCAATGTGAAAAACAGCTCAAAAAGCGGAAATATCTAGGAACTAGCAGACACAGTCAAATGTATAAATTTCGAAAAAGATAATACTTGGCCAGAGCTAGCAGATAAACACCCAATCTTGTTTAATGGCAAACAAGATCTAGGGATGGTTCTAGTGCATTCTGGAATAGGGATATAGCCACAAGCTGGCAGAAGGCCTCAAGCTTGAAAATAAAGGCTGAGATGGATCTGAGGATTGGATCTGAACCCAACCTAGTAAGAATGAAGGTGAGATAGGACAACATCACATCAATAGTTTGATATTTTGAGTTACATTCTGTTGACTTACTTTTCTCCTTGCACTACTTTGTACTATCTATATGTTTCTGATTACATTTGCTGATAATGAGACTACTGCAAGGGTGCTTGATGGTATAGTTCCTTGCCTTTCCTGGAAGGACAATAAAATTAAGAGCATCCTGCTCTCTTACAGATAGGCTACCCTCTAACAGTTGTGGCTCATAAATGCAATCTTGGGCTCTAGGGGAAAATGTAACTAACTGTAAAACCTGGATGAGGTTAGACATCCACTCCCCAGACATATAATTCATACATATGATTTCTTCAGAAGTAAGCTTATCATTTCTGTCTAAAGTTATGGTGTGTTATCACATGACTGTACTTATTTCAGATTTGTATCTCCCTCCTGCTACCTCTACTCACTCACACATATACATACACAGTTTTCCTATATCAACTGCAAATTAAGACTGCTGTTTAAACAGACAGCCAGACAGCAAGTCAGTTAAATGAAAAGATGAAAGACTGAAATATGTAGTTATGCATGCAAACCTATACAATTTTAGCTAAATACTGCAGCTTATTAATACATAAAATATGACTGCAAAAAGATGACAGCTAATGCTCCTACTTTACAGAATGTCTAGTCTATGATTTGCAATTTGCATTGTATACAAACATACAAAATTATGGAATCCATCATCAGAAAAAAAATATTCTTATTAGCTTGGCTACACTGGCTAGCATACTTTTATATAAAGTGAATTGAAATGGGGGAAGATGTGAAATATTTAAATTTCTTCATTTCAGTTAACACTTAATTGGTTCTGAACTAAATTCTTCAGCAACTGAACTTCATGTAGTATAAAGGAATGCTAACGCAGTTTTCAGTATTTAAACTAAAGATGGAAAGTAAAATTCATTGTGAATGAAACATGAAACCAAAGTAAGGAAGTACAGCGGATGTGTTTTTGCCTTACATTTATTCTGGATAATATCTAGAGACCTGTTTTGCTTTCTAGTGTGCCGCCCCTCAGATTAGAGGACATGGAAACCGAAACTGCAGTAGCAAATCACTGTATGGTGGTTTTGAGATATTGTCACATGTTAATTAGGAACACACGCATTCACACAAAAAAGCAAACAACAAAAGTTGTTGGTCAAGTAGAATCTGCAGCTTATTTCATGAGTAGGGAGGCAAAATGTCCCGCACAGCTGTCAAAATGTTTTAATGTTATTAACTTCAGTAACATAAATGCTCATGGAAAGGGCAATGCTGACCGTGAAAATGTACATAATTTAAAATATTCAACACAACTTGCATTATGTTACATGTCAACTTTACCAAACTTTTATTGCTGCAATCTGTGCCCACAGAATTATGGGTTTATCTGGCTTCATTATCTGTAAATGCTGTTAGCCCACAATTCTTTCCTACCCTTTTCCTGATTTTCAGCAGAATTACTTCAGAAGTGAAGTACTATACTAGAATAAGAATATAGGCAGTTGGTTCCCATAAAACAAAGTCAAAAATGTATTTACAATACATGTGTGCAGCCCTTAGACAAGCTGGGATATTGCAACATGGCATCACAGCAAAGGAAAATATTACAGAAAATGTTGAAAACTTTAAAAATTATTAAAACAACAAGAAAACTTTGAAAAATGCTCCGTTTATGGGAGTATTTCAAAATAATTTGAATTTAGGCTCTGGTTAACCTAATTTCCAATCAGATTAGAGACCTACTGAAAAATGCTGGCAACTTAGATATTTAGATAAAACATCTTGACAGTTTTAATGTGGAAATGTCACAAAGAGCAAATCTTGTTCCAAAGGGTTTATCTCTGGAATCTTACAGTTTAAAGTTTGTGTCTACCTCTAGGTTCAGCAAATGTGAGGTGTGTTGAGGCTTATTATTATTTATTAGGAAGTTATATCTCGAGCATTTTTTTGCCATCAAATACTCCTGACATGTACATTATACAGCTCTTCACAACATAGTGAATGCTGCTAATGTTAAGACTGATTTTGCCTTTCCTCCTCCCTTCTCTTTTCAGATTGTTAATGTGTATCACAAAATGATAACATTAAGGGTCAGAATTTTAAAGTGGTATATATCCTAGACAAGAATGGACGACGATGGTGAGGCATTTCTCTACCGATACTGACTTAGTCATTAAACCATCAGACAAGGGAGGGAAGGCTGTGGTTATGTACAAATCTTTAAATCTTCAGATGTGCTATGATTACCACAAAATACTAAAGACTTATGGAATATCTCTTCCATAACATACAGCAGCTGCCTGCTCTGTTGGAAAAGGCACTATCTGTTCTGTTAGAAAAGGCTGTAAAACAAAAGTTATTAACTGAAAAATATGTTAAGAAATTGGTTCTTGAGAACCCAGGGGCCCCCTTCCATTAACCCCCAAAAGTCACAAAATCTTGAATCACTGCTTGAGACACAAACTGTTTCACAGGTAGAGATATGGTTTAAAATGGCTAGGCGTATTGTGTACTGTGTTATAAACAAAGATTTTAGCTTTTCCATATTACTATGGGAACAGTCGACATTCATTCAATCTTTTAAACAGCTTGATGTGACAGCCTGATTATTTTTGCATCTGTTAATGTCAACAGCCTAACTACTTCTATACAGCATATGTATATGTCTTACATGCTGTTTCTCTTTTTTAGACAGAAGCTGACTATATTTATAATATAGCTTGTTGAATTTTGCATCTTGAATAATTTCTTTTATTTTAATGGTTTTGGTTACAAAGAAACTGAATAGCAGTGGGGGCATGATTCACTCCCAGCTATGCCAACCTAATTATTGGATAGTTTGAAGAATAGTTTTTGTACTCTGATGTGCACTTCCAACACAGTGTGATATTTTGCATATATTACACTGATAATGTTTTTGACTGTGTGAGATAATGCTTTATATTTATAACCGTTTGTGAATAAACTCAATCAGAAACAGTTTGCTATTCCTTTTACTCACATACGCATCTACTTAAAACAGAATATCCACATGGGTCACCATTTGCAGCCCACTAAACAGAAAGGCAACTTCTGTCAATGCCATTTTCCTGTCACAGGTTCACACCTCTACCACCTGATACTGTCCCTTACCACCTGATACTGCCCCTTACCACCTGATACTGTCCCTTACCACCTGATACTGTCCCTTACCACCTGATACTGTCCCTTTCTTATACTGTATTTTTAAGAGCTGGCATACCTTGCACTGAAGAAGATGAATATATTAGAGCAACACGATACTAACTAAAGGATGTAAAACAGGGGTTACACCATGAAGAAATAAAATTTCTCTATTTTAAAGGTAAGAGCATAGAACCAAATACCCATTGGGGCAACCTTTCCAGTCATAAAAGATCCCACAATTTGGCCATGGATAGGATGTATTTCATCAACCTTTATGCACCATTTATTTTAGTTTTTAAAACACTTTTAGTAAACTATCACTTAAGACAGGCACATATACATTAATAGAAAAGAAAATAAGCCATATTAGCATTTGATACATTCCTAAATTATTCATTACATGTATGTTTTCTTTCTTTTTAACACGTATTCATTGCAGCATTACATAAATTACTCAATTCTTGCTTTCACCTAAACCTTACTACTCCTCTTGAACATTATTCTGCAAGTAATGTTCACACAAATTCCATTTACTTTTATGTAATTTTCTATTTTCCTTTTCTGAAGATACCACATCTGGTTCTTTATCTTCTCTTACAGAAATTTCAAAATAATCTTAATTTAGGTAAATTATCAAAGGTAACCTTTAAAATACGCGGCACTTCAACAACAGTTGATTTAGATTTTGATTTCCATTTTTTAAGGTTTTTTTTTTCTTGGCAACTAATAGTATTAAACTTAGTAAGGTCTTACTATGTATAAGCAATTCAGATGCTCCCAATACCTTTGTTTTATGCAACATTTACTGCAAGTATAGTTACAATCTTAGGAAACACTGGCACTATCTGAAGAGCAGTAATGTTCTGTGCTCAGTCCTGGGATAAAGTTTGTAGGAAATGCTCACCAACATTTTTATGCAACACGCACTGTCTACGCTATTAGGTACACATATGCTCATTATTACATATGTAAAACATGTAAACAGCTGCAAGTCTGCATTTTAGAACATGTAAGGGACATACAGAATATATCTATTAGCAGCCCATTAGTACTTTATTTCCATTAAGCACATAATGGGAGGACTAAGGATTTAAGGTATTTGATATGTACAAATCTGCGAATGCACATCATCTTTTAAATGTTAGAGATGATCCATTAACAATGAAAGTGAACCAGCTTTTTTTATTTTTTTTTTACTTACCAAACACTCCATTTCCCAAGCTCCGAATAGAAAATTTCTTGTTTCGTTTTAGAACTGCACGTCTGCTATCTCTCTCATTTTGTTTGTCTTTTATTAATTCTGTAACCCAGGAGACAATTGCCACAACATTTTTTAAATACTTGTAAATAAAATCTGTGTTTTAGTTTATTCCAGTCTGGTTGCATGGAAAAGTGTTCAAAATTTGGAATCAGTTTTAGTTTATTCCAGTTTGTCTGGTTGCATGGAAAAGTGTTCAAAATTTGGAATCAGTGTGAAACTGTGTTTGAAAAGTATGTATATATGAATGGTTACATTTTTAAATCTTACTGAAGTCCAAGGTCAATAATGATTCCCTCAAATATTCAGAAGAAACAATATACAGCTCCAGAGACGCATATATAACTATGATTAAATTCAGTTGACACCACACTTCTAAACCTGTAGACACTGAAAATATGAACAAGGGCCATTTAAAACTAGGAACGTCCAGTTAAAAATCTTGCTATCAAATTAGCATACAATACGAATACCAAATAGCACACAACTCTTCCTGTTTCCAGTACAAAAACAGACAGTAACAAATAATGACAGAAAATATAATCATATTATCAAAGAAACAGTGTAATAATTTCTTGACATTCTTGGTCGATACCACTCTCATATTAGTCACGTAGTGTGGTTTTCTGTGCACTAAACCATTTCAAAAATCATGCGTGATGAAGAGGATTTAGCAAATTGTGTGAAAGGGTACATCTAGGCTGAAAACAGGGACATACTTCAAAAACTAGAGATATCCTGTGCAGGTGTAAATCACGCCAGAAAATCAGAATGTTCTTCCAAAAAGAGACAATGGTCTGTTGACACTATTCTCATTTTCTAAGAGATGTCGTGATTCCTTCTTTGAAGCGCACATCGTTTTCACTTCAGTTCTGCTGGAGGCTTTACATTAAAATCCACAAATACTTAACACTGCAACATCTGTCTCTGCAAAATGCAAGGTCCTGGCCTGAATCACTTCATTTAATACATCACAAAGGATACACTTTAACTAAGTAAAGTTTCCCCAGCTCAAACACAGGCTTGCATAATTCTTGGACCACTTCACATATTCACATACCATTTAACTGTGCTCTCTTTCACATGCTGGCTTTACCTGACAATGCAGCCTGTATAATGAATCATGGAGTTCTAAAACGGATCAAGCTTCTGGCAAGGAGTTATGACACTCAGAGGAACTGTTTCTTGCTTCATGTACATGTACATGTATTTACTCTTACACACAAACACACATATAAATATATATTGTGTGAGCACGTAAAACACACACACACACACATATAGATGCAAATATATATTACATATATATATATATATATATATATATATATATATATATATATACACACACACACACACACACACATATATATATATATATAAAATATATACAAAAGATCTGCTATGACTGCTAGATCTGCTATCCTACCTCCACACTTATATCCCCTTCTGTATTCTCTCTGTGCTTAATCTCCTCACACCTACATATCTGTAGAAATATATATCCCCTTCACTCTGTGCTTAATCTCCTCACAGCTACACATCTGTAGCTATACTACTTTCTTGTGTACCTGAAAACACCCTATGCACCAATGTAAATAGCATTCACAAACATCTTCTCTGAAATATATGTCTGTCATTACTTCTACATGTCAATGATTGTAAATTTCTTTTTTTCAGGCACTGATGCTTCTATTACACAAATTCATGCAATGTAATTGTACTACATGATTTTTATACACAAAGTATTGTATTTTTCTTGCACCATTGCTTCTATATACCAGTCTCATGCAATGTAACTGCACTGTATGATTTTTGTTTTTCTATCTACGTGATTTGATTCTCTCTGTATGTATCTTTTGGAGCTTTATATGTATCTTTGTGGAGCTTTTCTACCCGGGCCTCCACTGAAAATTGGCTCATTTCTGGCCCACTGGACTTTCTTGGTTAACAAAACCAATAAATAAATAATGACTTTGTCTACCTGGAAGACAAATTTACTACCGTCACAAATATAGAGGTCACACCAGTTTTGCTAACCATTAACACTGTACACTCTGGCGTGACATAGGAATTTCTTAGCCAATACATGCTACCCCCTAACAAGTTATGCATGCTGATAATACTTTGTATATTCTGCGATTATATGAATATTACAGTTCGTGATTCAGGTTCCCACTGCACTCCATGTGCATTTGTTTGTGTATGTCTGTTAGACTCTACTAAGTACTACAACTGAACAAAGCTTAACTATATTCTGTTTTGCAGTAAGCATTAAATAATACTAAGGCATCGGTTTCTAATCTTCCTCCATCTTTACAATGTTTCGTAAGCAAGATACTTATAAAAAAAAAAAAAAAAAAAAGAAACATTTTTAGAAATGTATAATCCTTGCTGTGACCGTGTCTAGTTAAACAAAATTGCTATGAAATTGTTTACAGGTTAAGGCTATATTTCTTGCATTAAGAAATTCAAAAAAGGTAATGAGATTATTAAATTATCTCCATCCCACTGCGTTTTCTTGTTCTGAGAAAGACCATGACAAAACAGACAACGGAATTTTCAAAACTTTGTTGCTGTGACTTTGCAACACTGCATGCTTCATTTAAGCTCATTATGGAAGCATGAATCGTTACAAATTCACCATTTATCAATATGTAGCCTGCCTGGCCTCCAGGAGAACACTCCCTGTGCACAAACTGACCTTCTTTTATCATGTGAGGGAATGTGTGAACATGTTTGAAAAACCAATGTCTGCTTTAGGAGCTAGAAATGAAAAGAAACAGATGAAACTTTACTGTTCCTACCTTACTTATTTCCCTCCTGCACTTCACTTAGCTGAGTGAGAAAGGCATTGTGCAGAAATTCAAGAGACGTTTATTGCCCAATTCCCACCTTTCTCGCTGGCCTATTACACATGGGATGAGAGAAAGCACTGCATAACTTGACTGACAGGGCCAGAAGAAGCACATTTACATCAGCTCTAGCCTTGTGTTCTGGATTGGCATATAAATGGCCACACAAAACTCTTACATTTTGTTGCTAATAAAGTCAAATTTTATGTGTCATGACAAAAGGTCAGCTTACAGATCTAAGTTTTATGTTGATGAGGATGGGGAAAAGTGTTGCTGCTGTCTGAGAAATCTGATGAAAAGGGACAATCATACCCAGGGGACCTTTTAGCAAAGAGAAATGCCAATCTCACTTCTCTCAGCATTATTCTCTAAGTTCTAAGGCACAACAGAGGCGTGGCAGGGAAAGCTTCACAGATTGTTTCCTGATGCTTCCTTTCTGCATGTTAAGCAGAAGCTTACAAACACTCAATGCACTCCCAGCTCCCACGCCTGATCAGTGCACGACCTGAAAGGAGAGATTCAAGCCTGGCACTTTCCTTGAGAAAGATGCTCGGGGATGGGGGGTTTCCTCTTTTTTCATTCAAAGTCCTGACAGAAGTCATTAACATCTGCTGAATTGGACTTTAACTGGCAGAAGTCATATGGCTGGGAAAAAAGAGCTGAAATTCAATTCACCTCTAAGACAAGTTTGAACCACACACTGCTACATGACTTAAAGCAGAGCACTATTTAATCATCATTCTCATAACAATCCAAATTCTCAAAAGCTGTGCACAAATGAAATGGCCTTTAATTTTTTTTCTTCTAAACAAATCTACTTATGGTATTGCTAGGGGGCAAATGTAAAATCTCAAAATCAGTCTTCCAGAAAACGAAAAACAAAGTTAGATGTTTGACTTTGTTCTTTCTACTCCATAAAGCTACTCATGACATTTTGTTATTCAAACCAACCTGAGATATTTTCCACATCAAACTCCTATAATAGTGGTTCTGTGTGTGTGTGTGTGTGTGTGTGTGTGTGTGAGAGAGACAGAAATAAAATAAAAAAAAAAACTCGCAGACTCAACTGTCAAGTACTGGAAATACAGGTGACACAGGCTCAAGGCTAATAAATTTCTTTTTGAGTGTACAGAGTAAAGCAGGATGTGAATACACAGTTTTTACTAGAATATCAACGTTTACTTTTAGCCCAATGGTTATTAAATGGTTATTAACTTGAAATGTAGTGCAGATAAGGTATTGATGCTGTATCACTATTCATGTCAATATAGAAACAAAATCTAAACATTCTAACACAAAAGAAAGTTCTAATAAGATAATGTTAAAATGCCTTCAAACAATACTCTTTAGAAAGACTATATATCGTCCAATGTCTATTCTACAGTTATGGAAAATTGAACTGGATATTCAAAAACAAATAAATAAATAAAATACGAACTGTAATCAATGCCTGTTGAGTAAGGACTTCTGGCAGAACAAATCTTATTGTACATTAATTTAGCTGTTGGTTTTTGGTAACTAAGCACGCCTACTAGAACACAGTAGTCTATTTCTTCAGATTTAGGCTATTATGGCTCTTAATATTGGTTTCCTCACGTATGTTCAGAGGATATGCAGACTATGCAAAGAATACTTCTCTATAAAAGTACAATCATGTGTGGAAGCGCGTATGCATGCATCATACACTCCCTCATACATGTATTTAGTCTAGAGTGTTTTTTTTTTATTTTCTGAAAGCCTGCAATATTTAGTGGGGTTGCCTGTCTGTTTACAATGCACTAATGGAATAAAGTCTGCCTGTTCTACTAATTACATACTATTAATTTTCTGGACATAAGAATGTCCTGCAATATGCCTCTACGCCTCTACTTGTATCTATATGATAGATACATGCTCCCATAACCAATTTAAGGTTAGCACTTTTTGGTAGTTCACTGTGCTTGAACTCCTTTCTGTCTGCTTCTTCCCATAAATGGCCATCTCCTTTCACATCTATTTTACTTATTGCCTTACCATTTATAGCTACCACAGTTGTTATTCTCTTTTTTCACAAATCATTGCAGAACTATGAAGGTCTGCTTCCTTAGGCACAACCTTTTTACCAAGGAAACATGGCCTCAGTAGCTGTAGTAACAGTTACTAATGATTACCAGAGGTCTGCTTAAATGAGACAATATGGTTTGGAAGATCTGTCAGCTACTCAAGCTGTGGGACCCTCCATCCATTCCTTTTCCCAGTTCTAGGCTGGGGTCCTTGAAATTGTGATGAAAGGGAAATATTACCTTTCCTGCCTGCTAGGCCCCATGCACTCTACTGCACTGGCGATCACAAATGCACCTTTTTATTAACACTGGTTAGCATACATTTGCACTTTTTATTTTAACATAAGTACGGTGTGTTACATGTGAATTACTCTTACAACTATGTGCTTACTGAAGTGCCAGTACATGTATATAGTACTCTCCTGTCCAACTCTTGTTCATCACTACAACACTATTACTGTGTTATACTGAAATATGTTTATACTGTTCTCATGCAACACTGTTATTTCATTGTATTATTATATTATATTCATTAAGTGTCACTGCCTGTTGCCCCAGTCATGACTGAAAGGGATCTTTTGACCAGTTCACCTACCTTAACAAAATGCAATACTTAAATAAATAAACACATTTCTTTAATTAGTTCTGCATTCTCTATTTGTCAGCATCTAATTACTTGTCATAGTCAAGATTTTTCTTTTTCTTAATTATCTTTTTCCCCATTCTTGTCAAAAAAAAAAGAAATTATGTACTCACCATAACATTCCATGTGTGTTGTCCGTCTTTGCCTTCATTCTTACCAGGATGGGTTGATCCGACTCGGCCTTTAAACACAAGCTTGAGGTTTTCCACTAGCTCGTGGCTAAACCCTATTCCAGCATGCATTAGGAAAGCTCCCCAGATCTTGTTTGCAGTTATAATAAGAGTAATAAAAATAAAGGCAGTTTAATAATTCAGAGTGCGATAAAGAAGGAAAGAGAATAATGATATCCAATTGTACCAACTCAGTATTCCAGGAGTCAAAATGGCCGGGGAAGGAGGGTGGGAATGAATGAAAGTGAAGATGGACAACCCACGCTGAACATTATGGTGAGTACATAACTTCTTTACGTGTTGTTGTCCTGTCTTGCCTTCATTCTTACCAGGATGGGGAAGTGCCCCTTGCACCATCTTTCTTAGGTGGCTCAAGGGAGAATATTCTTCAGAATCGTGGAACCAAAAGAAGCCCTGTTCCTGGAGGCCAAATCGACTTTGTAATGAGTGATAAAGCTATATGGTCTTGCCCATGCTGCCGCAGCACAAATGGTATCAATTGGCAGTCTAGCCAGAAAAGCGGAAGAGGTTGCAATGTCTCAGTGGAGAAGATCTCTGTTTTGAGATTTATAGATGAAAGTTATGCAATCTGAAAGCCATTTTGAAAGTGTCACTTTAGAGACTGAAGTACCTTTCTTTGAATCTGAAAAAGATATAAACAGCTGGTCAGATTTTCTGAAGTTCTTAGTCCTGTGTAAGTAGAAACATAATTGTATATGTACATACAGTTGATGTAACATGTATTCTGCCTTATTCCCGTAATTTGGGTAAAGGAATGGTAGCTCTATAGACTGGTTCAAATCTGACTCTGAACATACTTTTGGCAAAAAAGAAGGGTTTGTTCATAAGGAGACTCTGCCTCTATGTTAAAGCAAATAGGGGGGCTTTATTGGCAAGGCTTGAGCTCTGTCACTATTCTAGCAGAGGTAATTGCCATCAAGAGAATAGTCTTCCATGTTAAAAACTTGAGTTTGCAAGATGATGCTGGCTCAAAAGGGGGGAAAATTAAATGAGATAGGATGAAATTTAAGTCCCATGGTCCTGGGAGGTCTCTGTTAGCTGGTTGAAGTAATAAAGTACCTTTAACAAATGCTTTGCACAACATATGAGACATGATGTTGAGGCCAGATTCACCTATATGAAAACTAGATATCGCTGCTAGTTGAACTCCAATGGTAGCTGCAAGCTGCACCCTCACTGAATAACTTTGCTAGGAATTCTAGAATGGAATTAACCGGGGCAGTAAAGGGATCCATGTGGTTATGAGAAGCCCATAATGAGAATCTTTTCCATTTACTTCTATATATCTTTCTCGTTGAAGCCTTATGATAAGAGATTAGGATGTATTTAACTGATGAAAAGAGGTTAGGAAACCTGCCTATGGTTGGAATCAGCAGTCAAGCTGTCAATTTGAGGGTCTGAAGGGAAGGATGGAGCATTCCTAATGCACTGTGTCCAGAATCCAAGGCTCCTCCCGAAGATGAGACCACAGGAAGGAGAACAAGATTTGACGAGGCCAGTATAGGGTGATGAGTATCAAGTCCCTTTCCAAGCAATTGGCTTTCTGAAGAACTTTGGGTATTAATGGAGAGGGAGGAAAAGCGTAGAGAAGACCCAAGGGGCAATTGTGAACAAGTGCATCCCTTGGTGACTCCTCCAGAGGGAGGATAAGGGCAAAGTAGCTGCTGCATTTGCCATTCATTGATGTTGCAAAAAGGTGGCAGCAAGGCTGGCCCCATTTGCGAAAAATCTTTTCTGCTACCTCCTGTTTTAGGGACCACTTGTGAGACATCAGAATCTCTCTGCTAATTCTGTCGACTATCATGCTGGATTTCCCCAGGATGTGTGTTGCTATCAGAAAATGCTGGGACGAGGTTGCCCACTGCCATACTCTCAGATCCTCTTGACAAAGGGGGTAAGATCTGGTTCCTCCTTGTTTATGTACCATACAAATGACATGTTGTCTATCTGTATTTTATTTTATTTATTTTAACATTTGTTTATCGGGAAAGTCCAACTTGGAACAAAACTAATTTTCAGTGGAGGCCCAGAGAGAAACGCTCCAGACGCATGTCTTTGAAATGTGGCAGGAAACCAAAGCATTCGGAAGAAACCCACATGAACGCAGGGAGGACATGCAGACTCCACACAGAAGGCACTCCAGCTGAGAATCGAACCAAAGAACCTCTGCTGTGAGGTGACAATGCTACCACTGCGCTGTCCTACTACAACAGTTCCCAGCAGAAGAGAGTCCTGAAATGCCTGAAATGGTAGAAGCACTGCTCTCATCTCTAGGACACTGATGTATAAATGGGCCTCATGATTCTGCCAGGTGCCTTGGACTGTCTTTCCCAGATAATGCCCCCCACCCTATCTAAGAGCTGTCCGTGGTCACTATGACCAATGGTTGGGGAAGTACACATGGTCGACCTAGCGTCACATGAGTGGAGTAAAGCCACCAACAAAGGTCTTCTTTGCAGGTTTCTGTTATCATTATATCGTGGGACATTGGCAATTCCTGCATCAACCACTGAATGGACAGTAGCCACTGTAGAATTCTCATGTGTAGACGTGCTAAAGGGATCAAGGTTATTGCTGCTGCCATGGTCCCTAAGACTTTTAGGATTATCCTTGCTTGCACTTTTTTCTTTGTGAGAAGGTTTAGAACCTGACATTGTAGAACTTGAACTCTTTCTAGAGGAATTCTGGCATTCATATTTGTCAAATTCAATTCTGCTCCTATAAATACGATATGCTGAGAAGGCAGCAAGGCAGATTTCTCACAGTTTACTGCAATTCCTAGGTGAGTGCAGAGCTGCAAGATGGTGTCTCTTGCTTTTATTAGTAGATGCTCGGTGGTGGCGGTTAGGAGCCAGTTGTCTAAGTATGGAAACACCTGGAATCCTAGACACCTCAAGTGAGCCGCAACTACTGTCATACATTTGGTGAACACACTTGGGGCTGTAGTGAGGCCAAAGGGCAGAGCTCGAACCTGGTAGTGACTAGCTTCCAGACGAAAGCGCATGTGTCTCCTGGATCGACTGTCCATTTTAATGTGGTAGTACGCATCCTGGAGATCTATCGAGCACATCCAATCATCTTGTCCCAGAAAAGGGAGTACTGACTGCAGTGTTACCATCTGTAACTTGACTTTCTAACTGATTTGTTTAGATTGCTGAGATACAGAATTGGTCTCCAATCCCCTGTTTTCTTTGGAACTAAAAAGAATCTTGAGTAAGTTCCGGATCCTATTTGGTATGCGGGGACTGTTTGGATTACTCTTTTGTCTGGCAACTTTTGAATTTCTAATGTTAACTGTTCCCTCTGACAGGGTGGATTATCTGAGATCATTTTAATATTTGGGACAGGGAAGGAAAATGGTATGGGGTAACCTCTGGATAAGATGTTTTGTACCCATTTGTCTTTTGTTATTTGTTGCCAGGTTTCCAGGTATAAAGATAAGCAGCCCCCGACTGCCTCCAGAGATGGACAGCCGGGCCTCCTTTCAGGAGCGCTGGAATGGCTTACCAAAGAAAGATTTTCTGTCGCCCAGATTCTGCGGACCCCCTCTGCCACATGATATAACCTGTACAAATCAGTTGAAAAACAAACAAATCTTTTTAGGGGAAAAAATATAAAAAATAAAAAGCATACAATAATCTGGTTGCATAAGTGTGTACACCCTTAAACTAATACTTTGGTGAAGCACCTTTTGATTTAATTACAGCATTCAGTTTTCTTGGACACACATCTGCCATCAATTAAAGGGACTCTGATTAACCTCAAATAAAGTTCTTCTGTCCTAGTAGGATTTTCCTAACGTTTACTCAGTTGCCTGCTACAGCAAAAGCCATGGTTCACAGAGATCTTACAAAGCATCAAAGGGATCTCATTGTTGAAAGGTATTACTCAGGAGAAGCATACAAAAAAATTTCCACAGCATTGGATATGCCATGGAATACAGTGAAGATAGTCATCAAAAAGTGGAGAAAATATGGGACAACGGTGATTTTGCAAAGAACTGGACATCCCTACAAAATTGATGAAAAGACAAGATGAAAACTGATCAGCAAGGCTGCCAAGAGACCTACAGCAACACTGAAGGAGCTGCAGGAATTTCTGGCAAGTACTGGTTGTGTACTACATGTGAAAACAATTTCCCGTATTCTCCATATGTCTGGACTATGGGGTAGGATTGCAAGATAGAAGCCTTTTCTTACAAAGAAAAACACCCAGGCCCAGCTAAAATTTGCAAAACAATACATCAAGTCTCCCAAAAGCATGCGGGAAAATGTGTTATGGTCTGATGAGACCAAGGTTGAACTTTTTGGCCACAATTCCAAAAGGTATGTTTGGAGTATCACCAAAAGAACACCATCCCCTGGTGAAGCATGGTGGCGGCACTGTCATGCTTTGGGGCTGCTTTTCTTCGCTGGAACTGGGGGCTTAGTCAAGGTGGAGGGAATTATGAAAAGTTCCAAATACCAGTCACGTTTGGCTCAAAACCTTCAGGCATGAAGGTTGCCAGGTTTCCAGGTATAAAGATAAGCAGCCCCCAACTGCCTCCAGAGATGGACAGCCGGGCCTCCTTTCAGGAGCGCTGGAATGGCTTACCAAAGAAAGATTTTCTGTCGCATCTTCCATTCTACTTCCCCCTTTGCCCCTGGAGGAAGATTCACCACATGTGTCGTGGAAAGTTCTCTGAGATTTTTGAAACCATATTTTTCCACTTCCTTTCTGACCTTTGGGGATATGGTCTGGTAGGTAGGGAAAAATGGACTCCTATGGCAGACAGAATCTTTCCTTCTTGCTCATACCTGGTTAGTGTGTCCTTAACTTTGGGCCTGAACTGAGAAGAGTAATCAAATGGGGCGCTCACAAAGGAAGATTTAAAGGGCTCTGCAAAGTCACACAAGCACATCTAAGAATGTCTCCTTAGGGAAATTCCTGAACCCGCTCCTCTACTAGCTCCTTCCGCTGCATAAAAAATCAGTCTTATGGAGGAGTTGACAACTGAATTTAAGGTAGAGAGCTGACAGGAAACTTTATCTGAAACTCCTTCAGATTCTGAACCTTGGAGAGTATCTCCTAACTCCTTCAGAACATCTCTCTGTAATCTAGTAAAATGGGTTAGGTAATTCAGCAATCTGAGGGAAAAAGTTGCTGAAGAAAAAATGCGCTTTCCATATCTGTCCATCGTAAGAGACTCCTTGTTTGGTGGATGAACAGAAGATGTCTGAGAGTTCCTTCTTGGTGGCTGCTGCCACCACCATAGCAGCTACTGGGACTCCCTTAGTTAAAGTGGTTTTACCTGAGGGGAACGTGATAAACTTATTTGGCCTCCTAGGAACAAGTTCCACTGAATCTGAACACTCCCACACTTTCCGAGAAACTAGATCCATAAGTTAGTCGAAAGGTGGAGACATCCAAGTGGAGGAAGGGTGAGATCCAAAGGCTTTCAGGTGTACACAGACTCCTCTGCCAAAGGGTTGGTAGACTTCCAGCTGCCTCTCTGTTTAAGTATTTCTAACATGTCTCCAAAGGAGACATCATCAGGAGGCAACCATGGGGACCCTTCAGCTTCATCAAGGTCCATATCAGAAGTGATGGACTCCTCTGTGGAGTCTAAATCTTTCCTCTTACATAACCTCTTCCAAGGGACCTCCTCAAAGGGGTACTCTGGAGAGGTTTCAGAAGAGTGGGGGGTGCCATGTGGGGCATCTTGAGTCCTAGGATCTCAGTGTCCCTGTGGAAGCGAAGATATAGAGGCAGACAATGGTGCTTTTGGGGGAAGAACGTCCAGAGACAACAGTGGAACTGCCTTTGAAGACAATATTCTCCTCATCACCTCAAAAGCCCCCCACCACTGATCTGAGGATATCCGTGGATCCGAAGAGGCTGAGGGAACCCCCAGGATCAAGGACGATGGGCCCCAGGCCAATGTAGGAGCCAAACTCATCTGAACCGATGCCCCGAGAGGCAAGGTCGGATCTGATAACTGACCTGCTTGACTTGGTACTCCTGAGACAGCCTATCTGCATTAAGGTGCTTAATTCTAAAACTGTAGGGATGTATGGTCAAATCCCAGCATGACAGTTAAGAGTTTCTATCCTTTTTACTGTAAAGCCACAGAAGAGATGCATGGTCTGTAACAAGTATATTCTCTCATCCTAGCAAGAAGTACGGGAGGGTGGTGAGATCTCATTCGATCATCACACAATTTTTTTCTATTGCTTACCAGCATTTCTCAATGCTGCTGAGCTTCCTGCTGATGCAACATATGGGTTGTTCCTCTCCCCCTCTATTATCTGCAATAGTATTACACCCGTGCCCACTTTAGAGGTGCCACTGTATACTAGGAACTGTTTATAGAGATGTCAGGAACTATTAACAGTACCTGTTCCAAACGTTTAAAGGCTTGTGCTTTTCTTATTCTGAACTTTGCTGACTTTGCATGCCTCTTGACCAATATGACCAATTGTAAGGCTCCTTTGAAAATTAAATGGATGGACAGTTTCTGATAATATCTTACCAGGATGAAGAAAGCCTTGATTTTCTTCTCAGTGGTTGGTGGGGTGGATTTTTGTATCTACTATCCCTCAGTTGAATAAAGAAGGTAAACAAAAAGCTCCTACTATGACTAACTTGCATTTAGTTGAGTGAACAGTTAAACATGCTTGACAAAGGAATCCAAGGTGGCTTAAAATTTAATGAGAGGACTTTTCCCATCTTCAGAAAATACCACATCATCAATGTAAGCTGCTGGATACCTGGTATGGGGTCAGAGGACATTGTCTATCAGTGTCTAATTTTGCAGGTGCTCCAAGGAGACCAATAGGTAAAACTCAATGTTGGAAGAATCTGTGGTGTACAGAATGACATTTTTTTTCTTTAGCTTCTGGGAATAATGGGCTTTGCCAACAGCCTTTGGTTATGTCTATAGCAGATACAAACCTATCCTTGCCCAACTTTTCAATCAGTTTATACACTCAAGGATATAAACTGAATTTGAGTTTGTTATTAAACTTTCTTAGTCAGTGAAAAACCTTATACACCTTTTGACTTTTGTAATCAGTACTACTGGACTATTCCACTAACTCTGACATTTTTCAATGAACCCAAGTTTAAGCATTTTCTTTACCTTTCTCCTGACTGTTTGGCACTGGGATTCTAGTCCACAGCATGGTTTCAAATGCACCTTATCACCAGCCACTATTCTATGCTGCACTGGATTAAACTGGTTCTAACAGGAAATTCTGAGAATATGTCCATATCCCCGAGTACAAATTATTTTGTTTCTTGTTTTTCAGAGATGGATAATGTCTCCTCATTATGACTTTAGTTCATGCTATGGGGGTCTTACCTTCTTCTGCAAACATGCTATGGAAACTTTTTTTTCTCTAGAGTTTCAAACCATTTGTGTGGTACAACTACTGTTTTTTTTTTTTTAACAAGAAACATATTTATTAAATTATCATGTATGACATACATTGGATTTAAAAAGTGTACACACCCCTGTTAAAATGCCAGGTTTTTGTGATATAAAAAAATGTGACCACAATAAATCATGTCAAAACCTTTCTCACATTTAATGTGACCTATAACCTGTACAATTCAATTGAAAAACAAACTAATCTGTTAGGGGAAAAATATTAAAAAAAAAACAATGTACAATAAGTTGCTTGCATATGTACACACCTATAAACTAATACTTTGTTAAAGCACCTTTTGATAAACTAATACTTTGTTGAAGCACCTTTTGATTTAATTACAGCACTTAGTCTTCTTGGGTAAGACTCTATCAGCATGGCACATCTTGACTTGGTAATATTTTCCCACTTTTCCTTGCAAAAGTGCTCCAAATTTGTCAGATTGCAAGGGGATCTCTTGTGCACAGCCCTCTTCAGGTCACCCCACAGATTTTCTGTTCTTTTAGGTCTGGGCTGTTCCAAAATTTTTATTTTCTTCTGGTAAAGCCATTCTTTTGTTGATTTGGATGTATGCTTGGGGTCACTGTCATGTTGAAAGGTGAAATTCCTCTTCATCTTCAGCTTTCTAGCAGATGCCTGAAGGTTTTCAGCCAAACGTGACTGGTATTTGGAACTATTCATAATTCCCTCCACCTTAACTAAGCCCCCACTTCCAGTGAAGAAAAGCATCCCCAAAGCATGACAGTGCCACCACCATGCTTCACCAGGGGATGGTGTTCTTTTGGTGATACTCCAAACATACCTATTGGAATTGTGGCCAAAAAGTTCAACCTTGGTCTCATCAGACCATAACACAGTTTCCCACATGCTTTTGGGAGACTTGATGTATTGATTTGCAAATTTTAGCTGGGCCTGGATGTTTTTCTGTGTAAGAAAAGGCTTCTATCTTGCAATCCTACCCCATAGCCCAGACATATGGAGAATACGGGAGATTGTTTTCACATGTAGCACGCAACCAGTACTTGCCAGAAATTCCTGCAGCTCCTTCAATGTTGCTGTAGATCTCTTGGCAGCCTCGCTGACCAGTTTTCATATTGTCTTTGCATCAATTTTGTAGGGACATCCAGTTCTTTGCAAAATCACTGCTGTCCCATATTTTCTCTACTTTTTGATGACTGTCTTCCCTGTGTTCCATGGTATATCCAATTCTGTGGAAATTTTTTTGTACCCTTCCCCTGGGTAATACCTTTCAACAATGAGAACCCTCTGATGCTTTGTAAGATCTCTGTGAACCATGGCTTTTGCTGTAGCAGACAACATGAGTAAATGTTAGGAAAATCCTACTAGGACAGACTAACTTTATTTGGGGTTAATCAGAGTCCCTTTAATTGATGGCAGATGTGTATCCAAGAAATCTGAATGCTGTAATTAAATCAAAAGGTGCTTCATCAAAGTTTTAGTTTAAGGGTGTACACACTTATGCAACCAGATTATTGTATGCTTTTTATTTTTTATATTGTTTCCCCTAAAAAGATTTGTTTGTTTTTCAACTGATTTGTACAGGTTATAGGTCACATTAAAGGTGGGAAAAGATTTGAAATGATTTATTGTGGTCTCATTTTTTATATCACAAAAACCTGCCATTTTAACAGGGTGTGTATACTTTTTATATCCACTGTATCCATTCTTACGTTTATAGACATGAAAAATAAACCATATTGACATATTCTCAGTTACAAACAAAATATTACAAATTATGCCAATACAACTATAGCTGCAAACCTTATACATCACTTGTTATGATTATCCAGTCAAACATTACGTAGCTCATTCAAATCCTGCCTTCTTGTAAACCTTGTTCTTCCTCTGCATGTATTTATCCCAGACTTCCCATTTTTCTTACATAATTTGCTCCTACCCTTTTCTCAAGATCGCAATTCCCATTGTTTTATCTCTGTTACTAACTTCACTACTGCTAGTAAAGTTTGTTTAGACTTTTATTTCCATTTTCCAGTAACAGCTTTTTTTTTGGCAGTCATCATAATTAGACTCAGCAAGGCCTTACTAAGTCCAAGCAATTCCAATTTGCTCACCCAGCATCTCTGACAGAGCAGTCTGCAGTGAATCTTAAAGTCTGCCAACTCATTACATTCCCAGAAAATATATTCCCAGTCAACTCTTCCTTCTCCATTACACCTCCAACATTTACTGTCTACCTGAGGAAAAATTCTTTGGAGTCTACTTGGGTTATAAAAGTACCTATGTAAACACTTCCAAGCAAAGATCTTAAATCTTCTAGACTCTGTTGCACATTTGGGAGCTATACATATATCCCCCCACTGTTTCTTTTTGTATTGCTTCTCCAACTATTGCTTATTCAATCCGTCTTCCCAATCCTTTCTCATCTCCTCTGATTGACTATTATAGTTACCACATAATATTTGATATGCTCTACTAATTATTCCTTTCTTAATGGCAACTTCTGTTCTAGATTCTTCTAAAAACTTTACGAGTGCTAGCTAGTCTTTCATTTAGGATCCCCCCATCCACTTCTTTCTCTTTGTTTATACTGTGATATCAATCCTTGATAGGGAAGGCAGTCTCTAACCTGTAGTCCAACTATGTTTTTGAAATGTTCCCATTATATTACCTTTCACTCATTAGTTATTTTCTCCCAATAACTTGGTTCCTTTGCCAGGTTTCTCCAATAAATTTCAGCCCTCTCTTGCTTATTATCTGTATCCCTAATTACAGTCATTCCTATTGTCAGAATCTCCTTTCTCCATTTCTGCATTGGCTTAATTCTTAAAATACTTTCTGCTAGTTTATGAATATAATATTCTGTACGATTATTGTTATTCTCCTTAAAGGTCTCCATCCAAAATCCCAGTCTCTCCTTGTTTCTTGAGCTTCCTCCCATTTCATCATCATCACTTTCGACTTTGAATTATCGTTTTCTGCTTGTGCTTTGTATAGCAGCCTTAACTGTGTTGCTATGAAATACCCCATTAACTTGGGTAATCCCAATCCACCCCATTTTGCTTGAAGAATAAGTTTATCCCACTTGACTGTTGCCATCTTCGTCTCCCAGAAAAAAATCCATCAGCTCTTTAACTGCTATCCACAACTTCTTCTCTGGTTGATAAAAATATGCCTGACCTGTGTATAGACTAAAGGGACTAGAAACATTTTAACTGCTTGCACCTTACTAGTGATATAATATAACAGAGCTTCCATTTTCTCAGTTTTTATATTATCTTTTTAGTCTCTTCCCACATATCCTTAGCTGCCACACGGCATCATTTTGAATCCATACTTCTAAATACTTCACACATGGGTATATAACTTCCTGCTACTGCCTTTGTTTTAGCTTCATTTTGTATTCTGAAAAGACGTGAAACTGTCATGATATGTTTCACAGCAATGTAATGTCCCTTTCTGGTTTTGTCAGGTATAAAATAATATCATCTGCAAATGCAGCCAGCTTTTCTTGACTCTCATACCAGTTCTACCCTTGAATTTCTGAGTCCCTTATTTTCTTTGCCAATGGTTCTAAATATAATGCAAATAACAAAGGGGAGAGAGGGCATCCCTGCCTGGTTCCTGTACTCAAGCAGAGATCATCAGACAGGACCCCACCGATTTTAATTTTCACCTCCAATCTCTCATACATCCTGCTAATCAACCTTATAATTTTATCAGGAAATGCAAATGCTACCATTGCTCTTCTCATAAAGTCCCAGTTTACTCTGTTAAATGCTTTCTATGCATCAATACCCACCAACAGTGGTATTTTCTTACATTCTGCTTCCCTCTGGATCATGGATCATTAGTGTTCTGTTAACACTGCCTACCCCCCCTTTTTTTTAACATTTTCCCTTCTGCTCCCCCCCTACCTACACACATCTTCACTATTGCAAATGGGTCTATATTGGATGCTCGAACTTTCAAAAGTTCGAGTGTCATATGGTCGACACCATATGATCAAACTTTTGAAAGTTCGAACGTTTTAACAGAGATCTCCATACAGAGTGGAATGGGATGATTTCACTTTTCTGCATTGTGGTGTGATCTCTGAGTTGGTATATTTAAAGAGCGGGGGTGTGGGATGCAGGGGGGCTTTCTCCCCTGCTCAAAACATTCAGGTAGGTTATTTGTGTAGTTTATTTTTTTTTGGATGTTCGAACTTTTAAAAGATTGATCATATGGTGTCGACCATATGACACTAGAACTTTTAAACGTTCGAGTATCCAATACAGACCCAATGTAAATCAAATCCATCCCCCACCTATAAATGATATTCCTTGCTGAAAGCCGATTATTTATCCCAGAATTTTCTAAAGCTCCATTATAGCAGTTTTCGGTGGAATATAAATATATGCCAGTGAAATCCTTCTCCACTGCCAGTAGCCACTCAGTACGACAAATTTACCATTATTGTCTTTTTATCCTGACATAGTCCCCCAATCAGGGAGGCATCCGTGGTCACTGTGGCCTTGGGTTGCTGGGGGGAAAAAGGGCGAGACCAATGACAGAGATTGTGGGTCATCCACCAATTTAAATCTTGTTTGCACCTGTGGGTTACTCGAATCATGGCTGAAAGAGGATGCTGAAAAGGATACCACTGGGTGAACAGTAGCCATTGTAGAAGCCTCATGTGAAACTTGGCCAGGGGAACAATGGTTATGGAGGCTGCCATGGAACCCAACAGCTGTAGTACCGAGTGAGCCGTGGATTTTTCCTTTGAAAGGATTGGAATTAGTTGTTGCTTTATCCTTAAAATTCTTTGCTCCGGAATAGCCACTCTCCAGATTTTTGTGTCCAAGATCACCCTTATGAAATCTGTCGACTGCAATGGGGTGAGATTGGATTTCTGCCAGTTTATGGTTATGCCTAGCCTTTGAGCAGTGAGGAGAGAGTATGCCAGGGCTTTTTCCAGTAGATGTCTGGTGGGGGCGGAAATGAGCTAGTCATCTAGGTACCGAAACACTTGGAATCCTTGAAGTCGCAAGTGAGCTGTGACAACTGCCATGCACTTTGTGAACACTCTGGGAGCTGTAGAGAGTCCAAAGGGCAGTACTCCGAACAGGCAGTGACTGGCTCCCACGTGGAAGCGCAGAAATCTTCTTGAAGGCCTGTCCACCTTTATGTGGTAGTACGCATCTTGAAGATCTATAGAGCACATCCAATCATCTTTTTCCAAAAGTGGGAGGATAGACTGTATAGTGACCATCCAGAATTTGTGTACTCTCACAAACCTGTTCAGTACACTGAGGTCCAAAACTATTCTCCAGTCCCCGGTTTTCTTTGGCACAAAAAATAGTCTTGAGTAGAAAACGGATCCTATCTGGTCTGGAGGGACTATTTGGGTGACTCTTTTTCTTAGCAGCTTTTCTATCTGTAGTGCAGCTTCTTCCCTTTGACTGGGTGGAACGTCGGGAAGATTTTTTGACGGGACAGGACAAAGATCGAAGGGGATATGAAAACCTCTGGTTATGATCCTTTGTACCCAAGAATCGGTGGTAATGGTTAGCCAGGCAGAAGGGTACAAGGAGAAACGTCCCCCAACCACCTCCAGAGGAAAGGAGTTGGGCCGCTCTTCAGGAGCGCTGGTAGGATTGACCAGGGAAAGAATCCCTGGAACCCTGGTTATGCAGTCTCCCTCTGCCCCGAAAGGAGAGTCTTCCCTGTGAGTTTCCCCCTCTCCCTCTAGGGGAGAACTTGGCCTTTGTGTCACAGAAAGGACCCTGAGATTTCTTGAACCATATCTTCCCACTCTTTTGGTTTCAGGAGAAAGCACGTTGGGGGGAAGAACAACGGACACCTACGGCAGAAAGGGTCTTACCGTCTTGTTCACATCTGGCCAGTGTGCTTTTAACTTTGGGTCCAAACAATGAAGAGGGCTCAATGGGAGCATTAAGAAAGGAAGACTTAAAAGGTTCCGCAAAGTTGCACAAGCACATCCAGGCATGTCGTCTCAAGACCGCAGCTGAACCTGCTGCTCTAGCTGCTACTTCTGATGCGTGAGATATCAACTGCATAGATGAGTTAGATATAGACTCAATGGTGGCCAGCTGAGAAGGCCACTTTGTCACGGACCTCATCAGACACTGCACCAGCCAAGGTTTCAGAGAGCTCAGAGACCAGTTCCCTTGGAAATCTGGTAAAATGTGCCATATAATTCAGGGACCTGATAGCAAAGGTCTCTGAAGCAAAGGTGTGCTTCCCTATCCTGTCCGGGACTCTCTGTTAGGCAGATGGACAGTCTGGCTTTCTTCTTCTGCCAGATCCTTTTTTGTTGCAGCCGCCACCACCAAAGCATCTACAGGAAGACCTTTGGCCAATGGGGATCTGAAGCAGGAGGGGACAAGATCTTATCAGGCCTCCAGGGAACAGTTTCAACAGTATCAGGGGCCTTCCAAGCATGCTGCACGATGAACTTGACAAGTTTATCAGCAGGTGGAGTAACCCAGGAGGTAAGGGGCCGGGTGCGAAAAGCCTGCAGGAGCACTGATTCCTCAGGGGTCGGATTAGAGGGCTGCCAGTCACCTCTCTGTTTCAGGATTTCAAGGATAGCGCCAAAGGATACCTCAGAGGGTGACCGAGGGGATCCTTCCCCCTCATTGAAATCTGTGTCTTCAGTGAGAGAGTCCTCTGTGGAGTCCATGTGCTTCCTCTTACACAAACATTTCCAGTGGATCTCCTCAGCGGGAGAAGCTGGGGAAGTCAACGGAAAAGGGGATTCCTGAGGGAATATGTCCTGAGGCCCTTGCATCTGATGTCCGCTAGGTGCGACTTGTGAAACCAGTGTACCAGAGGAGGGCGGAGGTATAGACAAGTCCAGTATCACGAGCAGCAGCGAAAGCCTTCTCCATCAGTTGGAAGGCTGGTCCATCTGGAGAGGAGTGTATGTCGAGGACAGGGGGCACTCCTCCCCTAAGCAGCTCAGCCTGCCGACTCGGAGTCCTTGGATGGCTGTGGAGCAGCAAGCTATGTGTATCACAGCTGACATCCTGGGTCATAACAAAACTTTCCTGCCACAATGGCAACTGCGGCTCCTTAGTGAGATCCACAAAGGGAACTGCTGAAGGGGAAGACTGTACTATATCCATGGACTTCAAAGGCAATGAAAGAGGAGAATAAGAAGGTGTCTTTGGAGATGGGTGATCACGTCCCAAGGAAGGATAGTTCCTGGGGGGTGGAATACCTCTGGCCAAGAATGCCTGGTCCACAAGACGCAACACATCATGTTCAGAAAGACTTCTAGTGGACCTCACCAAGACTGCGGGAGAAACAGGCCTGTCCACAAAAGAGGCAGACTCGGTGCCCATCTCATCTAATCGCACTGAGGACAACGGTGCAGAGAAAGACTGAACTACTCTAGTCTGCACTGAAGAAGTCATCAATGCCGATGTCATTGTCTGCACCGACACAGGGATCAGTGCTCAAGTAGTTGTCGGTGCCGAAACTGGAACCAACAAAACTGAAGTCAGTAATGAAGGCCTCGATTCCGAGGAAGATCTCAGAGGCAACGCAGTCAAGGTCTGCGCCGACTGAATGGTCGGTACCGATACAGTGGTAAAGGTCTGAACTGAGGAGCCCCTCGGTGCGATATGTAGAAGGCTGCAGGAGAGGACGGAGCCAAAATCACTAATGGAGCCAAAGGGTTCGGTGCTGAAGGTCTGGGCACCGAAAGCACTGGGGCTGAGTGAGAGAGCTCCGGAGCTGAAATTTTAGCCTTTTTAGATATTGGTTGTTGAGAGTCCCCAGCCGGGGGATGAAGGCAAGGATTTAGCCTTAGTAGAAACATGCATTTTCTTATGGGCTTTAGGAGGGGCTGAGACCTCTGACCCAGAAACAGCCTCTGAAAAGGGAGATTTCAGAAGTCCCTTCAGTATCAGCTTGTTTTTCCTTTCTAACAAAGTTCTATCAGAAAAGTTTTCACATATAGAACAAGGTGGTTCAACAGATAAATGGGAAGCTCCCAAACAATAAACACATGAAGAGTGTGCATCAGAAGTAGGCAGTTTGTGTCCACAATCAAAACACCACTTAAACCCCAGACTACCCTTTTTATCTGCCATATTAACAAAAGAAAAGTACCAACAATGGTACAAGAGAGTACCCGAAGGTATGAAAAAAGAAAGGAAAGGGATTACCAACGATGGTAAAGAGAAATTACCTCGAGGTAAAAAGGGTAAGTAAAGGACAGAAAAGAAAACCTGAAATTATGAACGCTAGATGCGATAGGGCAAGAGATGACAAAATATTAACTTTTATGACAGAAAAGTAATTTGTAAAGCAATTAAACAACAATTGACTGTACTTAGCTCAAGAGAAGTAGCTTGACATGACCGGATTGCAACACGGCAAACAAAATCTGAGGTAACAGGGAGAGGGGGGTTGTGGGTAAGAGTTTAGCTTGAGAGTTTGAAGCTGACTCGAGCTTGGAAAATGGTCGGCTCGGTTCCGAGCTTGGAACCGATACCCATATGTAAGGAATGAACGAGGATTAACAATATCAGATTAACAGTTACAATTTAAACAAGCTACTAACAAGCAGTAAAAAATGCAGCAGAATAAATGCAATTAAGTACTTTTAAGAACAAGCAGCAAAAGCAAAATAAAGTAGGAAGAAACACAAATACAGTAAAAGCAGATGAATAAAGTGCAATATAACAATAGAAAACAAGCAAACTGATTTAAACAAATTACCCAATTAACCAGTAAAAAAGCTCAGAACTGAGCCCTGTTCCAGCAGTCTTCAATCAGACAAGTTCTAACTGCACATTCCTGCCACTAGCATGCAGGGGAACCTTCTCCAAAACAGATGGCCTGGATTAGTGCTCAAGTTATACAAACAAAACTAGATTCAGGCACAATAAGCCTTTAACCAGAAAATCTCAGTTCAGAAGGGCAGAATCTAGCCTCTCCTCCCACAAGAGTGCAGACCACAAACCTTCTTAATGAAAAATAACTGACCTGAAGTCCAAGTGTTTTAACCAGAACTAATACACTTTTAGAATAACAGACACTGAGCCTTCAATCAGCAATTCCCAACTTAGAAGAATGTAAGCTACCTGTCCTTCTAGATGCAATCGATAACAGATGTTTGTGTAAACACTATTACTCCTAACAACCACATGCGTAAACAACTAATCAGTAATACAACTCACTCAGATTTTGGACTATTAGGACTGCAAGGATTATGCACGAGACACATATACTAGACAGTTCTATATACAACTGTTCAGCAATTATTAATTCCTTGTTCCATACTTGCTACGGTAAGAGTGCTGCAAGCAGCTTTATTATGTATGTATCAGATGTATACGTATTATGGCCTGAATCATGGCTGAAAATCAAAGGTTATGTACTTGTGACAATGGCAGATCTTCACAAACCATGTCCATTTATGTCAAAAGATGGGACTGGTCTCCACAGGCAGGCCCTGTTTGGCAACATAAAAAAACTCTGGCAAGCTCAAGCTCATTCTCTTGCTCACAAAATGCACCTCTCTTCCCTCTACTTCTCCAGACTGTGCTTGACAGCCTATATCCTAAGGACTAAGTGAACAGCAAACTATAAAACTCTACTACACTTTAGCACTACAGTCTGAAAGTACAGTTCTGTAAAATCTTACCATAATGGTAGATGTCATTTTCTTCACCATTGCGGTTATTCATTGCACTAGGCTTCCCCTGTCAAGGGTGGCCTAACATCCAGCCAGTATACCAAAGCCTTTAGGTTGCTTTAAGGTACGCCATATGTTACACATATGCTCCTTGCCCAGTATAGGGCATAAAGGTGATGCACAGCCATACCATCCTGAGAACTGACAGCCCCAGTAGTAATGCCAGTCCAAGGAAAGACAGGTAATCCGAACATCCACAAGAGAAATGGAATGGACCAGGGGGGGGGGGGGTAGAGGGAGGGAGTGAATACTGCAACAGTGAATAAAAGGACATCTACAGTTATGGCAAGATTTGACAAAACTGTACTATATCCTTCCATTTCACTGATGCAGTATTCATTACACTAGGGAGAGTACCAAAGGTCAGGAAGAAGACAAGGAGTAGGAAGGTCCAGCAGAGCCCACTAGGAAGGCCCAGCAAAACCAGTTCTAGCTCTGCAAATACCATCCAACTTGTAGTGCTTGGTAAATGTATGCACAGAAGTCCATGTAGCTGCCTCAAGAATACAGTTAGTATCCAAGCTGTTGAAAAAAGTACCAGAAGAATCCACAGCTTTAGTAGAATAAGCCTTAACAGAATAAGGAAGGCTCTTAACATGAAAGGAATAACAAAAAGAAATAGCTTTAGAGATCCAAGAAGAAACAGTCTGCTTGGACACAGCTAATCCGAAGGACCTAGGATGAAAGGAGACAAAGAGCTGATAAGATTTTCTAATAGTTTTAGTCTTATCCAAATAAAATCTGAGATGTCTATGCACATTCAACATGTGCAGCACCTTCTCACTGGCAGACTGCGGAGAAGGAAAAAAAGTGAGCAAATGAATAGACTGATTAAGGGACAACTCATTTACCACCTTGGGCAAAAAAGGATTAGTATGCAAGTACAACCTGTCCTTATGAAACACCAGAAAAGGAGGACAAGCCATACGGGCTTGAAGCTCAGACACCTGTCTGGCAGAAGTAAGGGCTAACAAAAAAACAGTCTTCCAAGAGCAATGTTGCAAGGAAGCTAAGTCTGCAAGTTCAATATGAGCCTGAGTCAATTTTTCCAAAACAAAACTGAGATCCAGGAAGGAGGAACAAACTTCCTGGGAGGTTTAATATGAAGATATGAAGGACTCATTTAAGAACTTGTTTAGCCTCAAGTCTAGAAGCTAAAGGAGGAGAAAAGGCAGACAAGTAGAGACAGCTGATAAGTGGGCCTTAAGAGAAGAATAAGCCAAACTTGCTTTCAGCAATTCACAAAGATAACATTTGAGAACCACAGGAACATCCACTGAAAATGTATCCAAGTTATGAGAACAATTATGTTATGTATATCCAGGTTATGACAACAATTTGAAAACCTCTTCAATTTGGATAAGTAGAATTTCCTAGTAGTGGGTTTCCTGGCCTCCTGCAGGACCTTAAGCACATCCTCAGAAAAAAGGTGTCTATGTGGAATCAAAATTGTATCACCCACAGTGTCAGTTGAAAAGTGGACAAGTGGGGATGGATGAGAGATCGCTGGTCTTGTGTGAGTAGGTCCACCCTGTGAGGTAACTTGTGAGGATTACCCTTGGCTAAATGCAGACGAAAAGGGAACCAGTGCTGTCTCAGCTAAAAGGGAGTCATCAACAAGATTTTGGGAGCATTATGTTGAATTTTGAACAGGACACTTGGAATGAGGGGAATGGGAAGAAAAACATAAGGGAAAATCCCCTTCCAAGAAAAAGACACGGCATTCACCTTCCAAACCAGAGAACCTGGACTCTGGCACAAAAGGGAGGAAAATGTCTGTTCAGAGGGGAGGTAAAGAGATCTATTTGAGGAGTACCCCACTACTATATAATGTCCAGAAATACATCCCTGTGAAGCATCCATTCATGAGATTGTGTTAAGGACCTGCTCAGAGTGTCTACTACAATACTTTGACCTGAAGGAATGTAAACTGCCTGAAGAGTCACTTGATACTGGATATCAAGTTCATAGGTTCATAGGTAGGTACTAGGCTATCGGCCCAAGGGCCTATGCAAGCCTAGCCAACAAGGTTCCCTGGCTTACGCCACCCAAGAAAGTTATTTTCCTGTGCCACTGATGAGCAGAGACACAGACGTGATCCACAGGGTGTATTTCCTATTTCCCATCCACACATCAAGATTTTTCTTGAAGAGTGCTAATGAAGAACTTTGCTTGACATAGATGGGTAGCCTGTTCCAGAGTATGGGAAGTCTCTGGGATAGGAATCTATCCCTCCAGCATGTCCTGTTTATTGTGGTGACAAGGTTTAGGTCCCTAGAGTGTGTAGCTCAGAGGGATTGGGATTTCTTTAGGTGTAGCATGTCCAACAGCTCTGGGTTTGACATAGCTTTATATGTTAGGCAGAGATCACCTCTGAGTAGGCGATATGCTACGGAGTAAAGTTGGAGTTTTTTGAGGCAGTCAGTGTAGGGCATTTGTTTGAGTCTAGTAATCCTCTTTGTGAGGTACTTCTGTGGCCTTTCCAGCTGCTGCAGATGTCTTGTGAGGTACATTCCAAAAGGGGCGTTGTACTCTATAATGGGTCTAATGAGTGATGAGTAGAGGGTAATGATGACCTTTTTTTCCTGAACAAGAACCCTTTTATGATGAGGTGTGCCACGCAGAAGGACTTCCTGACTACTGTGGTGATGTGACTATCAAAGGAGAGACTACTGTCCACCTGGGTCCCAAGGTCTCATCACACATTCGGTGTTAAGTAGATTGCTGCCTATGTGGCAGTTCATGGGTACAGAGTTTTTACCAAAGGGGATGACACTGCACTTTTTGACATTGAGCTTGAGGCCATGGCTCTGACACCAGGCATCTGTTTCAGACAGGCCCTTCTGTAGGATGTTCACATCATTTGGGGACTTGACTATGGCTCCTAGTTTGCAGTCATCTGCAAACTTCGTTAGCCAGAGGCCTTCTGTGTTAGCCTGCACTTCAGAGAAGTAGATACCAAACAGCAGCGGTCCCAGAATGGAACCCTGTGGTACTCCACTTGTCACTTGTTTGAGGTCAGATTTGGAGTCTGCAACTTTTCCCACAACAGGAGTACCAACTGGCAAAGAAGATAAGATCTTGTCCGCCCCCTGTTTGTTTACGTACCACATCACTGTGGTATTATCTGAAAGCACCTTGAGAGGTCCCAGGGAAGAGAGAGAATGTAAAGCCTGAAGAGCCAGCAGAAGAGCTCCCATCTCTTTGAAACCGATGTGCTCTTTCTGTTGAACAGGCAACCAAACGCTTTGCACTTTTAGGGAGCCAAATGGTGCTCTCCATCCCATGTCTAAAGTGTCTGTGAACAGTTCCTGAGAGGGAAAAGGGGGATGGAAAGGGAGCCCTGGATTTAGAGACAACTGCTGAATCCACCACTGAAGTACCTTCTTGAGACAAGGCAAAAAATGAACTACAAATTCGAGGGGATATACATGTTGAAGCCAAACTGACTTTAGAAACCTCTGAAACTTTCTCATGTGTAGCTTGGCCAGTGGGAGCATAGGTGGCACCCATGAACTCCAGCATTCTCAGAAATTCTCTGGCTGCTATAGAGGCCACAGGAAGAAGAATATGAAAAGAGGAAATGACAGATAAGGCCTTGGGGGGAGGCAGGGATGCCAGCATAGGCATAGTCTGGCTCCTGCACCCCAGAAAAACATGGTCCTGAGATGGCGTCAACAAGACTTTTTGAAGTTTATTGTGAACGCCAGGCTTTGCAGAAGGGAAATAGCAAAATGAAGATTTTGCAGCAAGATCCATGCAGTGGATGCCTGAAACAGGAGGTTGTCCAAATACGGAAAGACATGAATCCCTGAAGCCTACAAAAAGCAATCACAGGAGCGAGGCACTTGGCGAATACCCTTGGGACAGTAGAAAGGCCAAAGGGCAAAGTACAGAAATGAAAATGCCAAGAAGCAACAGAGAAATATAAAAGCATCCTGAAAAGTGGATGAACCTTGGTTCAGGGCTGCGGAGAGCACCCCTGCCTTACCAGGCTATACCTCATTCCACACAGTCAGACCCCAAAATGAGGTTGGGAAGACTAAGGGTGGTGGAGTCTCTGTCTTCATTAAGGACAGGCACACTTCCAGACCAGTTTGCCAGCATGAAACACTGGAACAACTCCAGGTACAACTGACAGTTGGCAAGACACCCATCCAAGTTATAGCCAACTGCAGATCCCCCTCCTCCATGACTCAGGACATCCACTCCTCTTACCTGGTTCTACTTGACTCCATCAAGGTATGCCCAGCACTCGGATCCTTGGCAACTTCAACTACCCCACCACAGACTGGGTGAACTATTCCTGCACTAATGCACTCACTCAACAATTCTGTGACTTCATCATTTCTAATGCACTAGACCAGCTCGTCTCATCCCCCACAAGGGGAGATAACATTCTGGACTTGGTTCTCACCAATATGGGTGACCATTGCACCACTTCCATAGTATGTTCCTCCCTGATGAGATCAGATCGTTGGACTGTCTCATTTGGTGGTTCTTACTTTAACCCCCCCCCCAGCCGTAATCAAGCTAAAAAAATTCTCAAAAGCTGACAACAACCTCCTAAGGGAGGGTACCTGCAGATTCACACCACTACTCCCCTCAGAGGATGTAGACAACTATGCTGAACAGTACACTAATGCAGTGTATAAGCAATACCCAACAGAACTAAAACCTGCTCCTCAGGGAAACACAAACCTGTTTACTGGATATCCTCTACATCCTCTATCAACAGGCTTTACAACAAAAGGAAAAAACTGTTGTCCAAGGGCAAAAAGGAACAAATTCCAAATTGGAAAAACTCCCTCATTAGCCTCAACAAGCAAATTAGATCACTAGTGAAGACATCTAAAGCCAATTATGAATTGAAACTAGCCTCCGAAACAAAGGGAAACCACAAAGCCTTCTTCAGTTATATCAAGAACCTCCATGGCAAAGCCCAGGTTTGTTCTGAATTAGTACTTAACAGTATCACCTACACTGATCCTGTTGACTTAGTCAACCTGCTAGCAGACAGTTCAAACTTCACCCTCTCCTGTCCCCCACCATAGGTCCTTTCGGCATCCTCAGTACTTGTCCCACACCTCACATCTCCATAGATTAAGTGTTAGAAGCCTTATCCAAGGCAAAGAACACAGCTTCCATGGGACATGATAGTGTCCCAGAGCCATATTCTGCACCATCTCCAGCAAGAACTGACTTTGCTTTTCAGCACCCTATTCAACCACAGCCTACGTACAGGTTTCATCCCAGTAGAGTGGAGAACTGCCATTCTCATCCCATTGCACAAATGTGGTGCCACTATTGACCCTGGACACGATCGCCCCATTAGCTTGACAAATCTGATCTGTAAAGCCATGGAGAGTATTATTATGGATCTCATAAACAAGGACATAGGCAATCTCCAAGCACTTGACCCCACCCAGTTCAGATTCGTCAAGGGCAGATCTTGCCTGTTGAACTTGGTTGACTTCTTTGAGGCTGTCACCAAGGCCCTGGATGAATGAAAGTCAGTACATACAGCTTACCCTGACTTGGTCAAGGCTTTTGACAAAATCTCCCCTCTCAGGCATAATCGAAAAGCTAACACAACTTGGCATAAACCGCTCGCCAACAGGACCCTCAAGGTCAAAACAGGTGCCTCCACCTCCAATAGCAGACCTATCACTAGTGGAGTTCCCCAGGGATCTGTCCTGGGACTCTTACTGTTTGGCATCTACTTTTCGGAGGTCCAGGCAAAGACAAAAAGCCTGTGGCTGACCAAATTTAAAGACGACTATAAGTTGGGTGCTGTCATTGGTTCCCCAAGTGATGTTAACCAACTGCAAGATGGTCTCACAGCAACTAATGAATGATGCCAAAGTCATGGCCTCAAGTTAAATGCAAAAAAATCTTATTATCATACCATTCGGCAAAAACACCACCCCTACTAATTACCACATCATCAGCAACCCCCTAAACACACAACCTGTGGTGACAGACCTGCGTGCTTAGGTTGATAATCTCACATTCAACCATCATGTAGCGTCAGTGGTCAGAAAAGCCTTTCACTCAGTTCATCTCATAAGTAAAGTGATTGCATCCAGAAAAAAGGAGGTTATTACCTTTCTATACTTCTCCCTCATTAGACCAGTAATTGAGTTTAACGCCCCGTTTGGTATGTACATCTCCAAACATCTGCACCATCTGAAAAGGTCACAGATATACCTCACAAAGAGAATCCATGGCCTCCAAAACCTGTCCTATGCAGACAGGCTCAAATCATCATCACTCTACTTGGTATCGTACAGATTGCTCAGAGGTGATCTGTGTCTCACCTACAAGGTAATCTCTGACCCTGCCCTACTAGAGATGCTCTATATCTGTAAGTATAACTACTTGAGCATTACCTGCTCGAAAAGCTTGAATCTAATATGCAACATCAACAAAACCTGCTGGAGAGACAGGTTTGTCTCCCAGAAGCTGCCCCTCCCATGCGCATCAAACAGTGCACCTCGCTGACCCTCTTCAAGCGCAACCTTGATGAGTGGATGGGAAACCACAAATTTGTCCCATGGGTTTCACCTGTGTCCTTCGTTGACAAGGGGTGACAGGTACTGACTGAGGTCTCTTTCTGGGGATAAACTCTTAGCTAGGCTTATAAGGGTCCCAGGGCCATTAGCCTAGTAACCTCCTATGATCATGTGGATATGGAGATAAGCATCCTTAAGATCCAGAGATGCCATACAAGCACAATGAAGCAAAAGAGGAAACAGTCTGAAGGGACAGCATTCGAAAACAGGGCACCTTCACAAAAGTGTTCAGATGAGAGAGGTCTGGATTTGGTCTCCAGGCACCCTCTTTCCTGGGTACTAGAAACAACCTGGAGTAAACCCCCTCCCCCTTTGGGATACAGGCACCTCTTGAATAGTACCCTGAGTCAAAAGATCTCGAAGCACCCCTGGAACAAAGGAAAGCTGTCCCTGAGGGGGCTGAGGAATTCCTATAAAAGGGGGAAGAGTTTTCCAAACCATGAAATACCTTTGGCAGATAATGGATAGAACCCAGGAATCCTGAGTACTCTTTAGCCAAACAGGAAGAGAGAGAGATAAGCGAAGAGAAGGAGAAAAGTGGCTGGGCTGGAGAGGATAGTCAGACAGCACCTTGTTTATCAGTAAAAGGAGACTTCTGAGGCACAGACTGAGTAGCCTTCACAGGAGATGCCAGCTTGCCACCCTTTTTACTCTTAGAGGGAGGGTGAAACTGCCTACAAAAAAGGCTGGCTTATTGGGGTAATTTTTCTGAAACGTAGGCACATGTGAAACAAACACGTTTAAGTTCTTGTAAAGCCTTTCTCTTACACTGAAAGGACTTGAACAAAATCAGCAGCAGTTTCACCAAGCAAGTGTTTATTATCTAGAATGGCATCCACCAACCTTGCCTTAATATCATCAGGCAAAGGATGAAGCAGAAGCCAAGAATACCTCCTCGTCACTGACCAAAAAGCAGCAGCCTTAAAAGAAGCATCTGCTACATCATAACTACACTTGATGGAATGACAAGTCACCTAGGAGGAAGTTCCTAAAAAGGAAATGGTAGAAGCCTTACCTTCAAAGTCTGTAAGTTCAGAAACCACATGATAGGCTTGGGAAAGCACAGTTAACAAGTACCTGGACAGATGGGTCTGAGAATTAACAGCCCTAAAAGCCAAGGTAACAGATGTATAGACCTTCCTGCCTAGCCTTTTCATGGCTCTGCATCTTTACCAGAAGGCAGTAACTTAGGAGAAGGAAGCAATTGAGAACATTTGTTAGAAGTTACTAACACCACTGTGGGGTCAGGAGAAAGGCACTTATGCAAGAATTTACATTCCTCAGGCACCCTATAGAACCCATAAGGTTTCTTGGGGGCAGGGGGCTGAGAATCTGGAGTCTTGGAGGCATTAGAAATAGTATCCAACAAAGCACCCAGAATAGCAGGGATACAAGAAGGTCTGGAAGAATCCATCTGCAATAGTTCATAATGACTTTTTTTGTATCTCAGAAACTTGAGTACAATCCCACATAAAGAATTTGATCATCCTAGAGATATTGTCCACAAAAGAAAACCCTTCAAAGTGAGTATCAAGACTGGAAGATTCATCTTCCTCTGATCCATAATCCAAGGAAGAGGGAATCCAGGAGGAGTAAGCAAGGGATTCCTCATGTGAGTCTGCTTCCTTCTCCTCCTCAGAAGAATCCTGTTCTCTGGATCTCTTGGGGGGGGGGGGTACAGGACCAAAGGGAGGCTGGAACAGAAACTCCCTGAGGACGTTTTAAAGCCATCAAAGCAAAACAACCTCTGAGTGATGGACTGTCATTCACTCTGTGGATCCTTAGGAGCTGAAGAAAGATGTTTTGTTTTCTGTTTTTTCTTTAATGGAATGTCCCTCTTAAAAAATTTGGAAGGCTCTGACCCCAGATAGCATTCAATAATTGTAGTAGGGACTTCTTCTCTCACTAAAATTTGGGGAACACCCTTAGGCTCCTTGGAGATATTCGGCCGTGGGTCCCCCCTGACCATCCAAAAAAGATATCTGCAATGCCTCCTTGTACGTGCCTAAGGTCAGATTCCAGCTGGCTGCCAACCCAGTTACAGAAGAAGAATCCAACGATGAAGCTGGGTGAACCTCTAAGCTATCACTCGCACTGGGATGGGATGTCCAGTGGAGACTGTACAGCAGAAGATTTCAGCTTAGGTTTCTTGGCCTCCTTCTTCCCAGATGATTGTCCTTCAGAGCAGGAAGCTCCCTCCATCATGCCTTTAGCAAGAAGTATAAGATGCTGATTCTCAAGATAAAGCCCTAAAGAAGAAAGCCTTCTACAAAGGGTCTTTGGAACAAAGGCCCTACTCATAGAACAAGACATATGGTCATGCGAAGCACCAAGTCAAAACAGACACTGTTCGTCACAGTCTTTATGGGAAATCTGTCTCCCACACTGGCATTTACCCTTCTTGGATGACATGAAACCCCACAACCGACAATATAGCAAAAGAAAGATAAGACAACTAAACCCCAATGGGGCACTTATCTGTAATGGCTTGGTGAATCAGCAATGGAGCAGGCGTTCAGACTGACAATCAAGAGATGGTGTTCAGACTGGCGGCAAAGAAGTTCTGAGGATGGTATGGCTGGATGTCACCTTTATGCCCTATATTATGGAAGAAGCATATGTGTGATGTACAGCGTACATTAAAGCAACCTAAAGGTTTTGGAATACAGGCCGGATCTCGGGCCACCCTTGGCAGGGATCCCTAGTGTAATGAAAACTGCAACAGTGAAGTTGACAGACATCTTATACTGTTTCCTGAAGGCCTCCTGTGTTGCCCACTAAGTTAGTGCAGACTGGACAGTATGCTATGGGGGGGGGGTTGGGTGGGTATGCTGAAGTGGATAGACATGGACCTATAAGAGCTATTACTGTGCTAAGTACATAACTTTTATATCTTATATGATCAAATCTGCCCACTTCAACAGAGTCCCCAGCTGTACAACTTGGGTGACATCATGACAGAATATCACATAGCATGACTGCCTCAAAGGAAGACCTGAAAGAAGTAAAGGAATCAGTTGTTGTTTTTCATTAAATTCTTTCTTCTATGCATGTAAAATTTTAGTTGTCTGTGAACTTTGAAATAATGCAACCCATATTCTCCTCTCTTGGCATTATCAGTAAAAAAGACCAGTAAATTTATGGACTGATTAAGATTAAAGTCAAAATCCACCTTCTGCACAAAGGCAGGATTAGTTCTTAAAGTTACTCTTTTTAAAAAAAAAAAAAAAAAAAAAAAGTATTGACAGGAGTGAGCATGTAGTTCTAATAATTTCCGGTCTGACATGATATATAACAGGAATACAGTTTTCCAGTACAGGTATTTGAGATCTGCCTTTGCTGATGGTTTGAAAGGTGAGCAAGTAAAATATCCAGAATTAAATTATGCTTGCATGCTGGGGCCAGATCCTTAAAGGATGGTCACAAAAGGAAGGCATCCCTTGAAAATACTTTGCAAATTTTTGGGGAAGGTAAGGGGCACATGGTTAAAACTTTGATGAAAATTAAAAATAGCTGCTCAGTGGAGTCCAAATATGGAGAAACAGAAAGACTGTTCGGATAAGTGTTGTAAAGGGGTCCAGTCCTTAATTCGTGGCCCATAGGGAGAACATTAGTCACCTACCTTTACAAACTATTACAGTGGAAGGTTTCTGGGCTGCTACTAATATATGCACTACCTTGGATAGGTAAAATAGGTCTGTGAATATTTCTGGAACTGGAGAAACCATGTGGTTACCTGAGCGAGTGAGTATCTGTGTGAGGCTTGCCAGAGAGGTGATAAAGGAGACCTGGACAAAGTTCTAAAGGAAAGGTTTTCTTATGAGTTGAGGACAGAGGAAAAGAAGCCATGACTTGTTTGGGCTAAAAAGGGGATAAGAGAAAGACTTTGGCCTTACACAGTACAGCTTTCTGTAGAAATGAAATTATGATGGGTAACAGAAGAAAAGCATAAAGGAGCCTTAGAGTCCACTGATGGACTAGATGTCTCCAGGAGTCTGATGCCTCTTAGTGAAGACAAAAAAGATGATTTAAGACTAAATTAACTTAATTTTGGATTCCACATATCTGTTCTTAAAGGTCAAAAACCCAATAATACTTCATATATTTGGGATTCCAAAAATCCCAGAGAGTCTGAATAACCCACCATTTAGATCTATAATTTAAGCTAAAGAGAGCAAAACTGAGACACTAAAATTGTTGGTAGATAGAAAATTGAAAGGTATTTTAGATATTTTCCCTAACATCCTTCGGGACTCATGGCACTTCTTGGACATATTACACAATACAAAGGCTGACTCTGGAAATGTTTGTTACAACTAATATACAGAACCTGTATACAATTATTCCCCATATTATAGGTCTAGCTTGGTTTAGGGACATGTTTTATGAATCACAGTTTGTGCAGGGAGTGGATGTTGATTTAATCTGTGACCATACTGAAACAGTCCTTGAAAATAACTCCTTTTTCTTTGAGGGTGAATTATTTAAAAAGGTATCAGGAGTAGCTATGGGGTCAGCCCAATTTTTGCCACCCTGATCCTTTACAAATAGGAAAATGACATAGTTTTATCATCAGAGATGGCTTAGTTTCATTAAAATATATGTCAGATTTTTGGGTGACATTTTTATTGTATGGTTTGGTACTGCAGATGAACTTATTGTCTTTATGAATTATTTTAAAACATCTACCACTTTTTTAACATTCACACATTTATTCTTATGACCTTATTAATTTTTTTGGATGTGGAAAGTCAGAATGATAGACAAACATCTTCCAATAAGTACAGAAAAAAAGTCTTAGTGACTCCTATCTATATTTCACTAGCAATCACCCACTCTGGATGAAAAGGAATGTAGTGACAGGGCAGTTTGCAAGAATTTCTAGGATGATATCAAATGATGACATGTTTATTAAGGAGTGTAATTTTTTGAAAAATATGTTTGTAGATAGAGTGCACAGCATCCGTTTGGTGGATGAAATCACTACAGAGGTGACTACTAGGTGGCCTACCAATTTTGTACCTATCATTTTGAGAACAAAGGATCACAATACTCTAAGGAACTCTGCCTAGGATTTTCCACTGTCATGAAGGAAATATAAAAACATAAGTAACAGACTTGGCTTAGGATCCCAGTTTAGTTTTAAATTTGGTTACAATTTGAAACAGCTTTTTAAATCAAAGACACTCACGGGTGGGGGGCTTGGTGCACTTGGCATATTTAAATAATTAAGGTTTATTAACATAGACACTTTTGTGTCTGTAGGAGAAAAAACAAAGATACTGTCTTGCAAAGGTCAGCACAATTTCACCACCAAAAGAATGGTGTATGCAGCAACCTGTTTATCATGTTCTGCTTTTTACATAAGGAAAAACTGACAAAAGTATCAAAGAAAGGATTTATCAGCATAATTATGTCATTAAAATGCAGAATAAAAACAATGCCTTAGCTAGACATGCAGAGATAGACCTTGATTTTTTAAGTTTGTCTTTTTTTATACTGGAAAAGGTTAAATGTAGCCCCAGGAATGGGGATTGGACTAATTTGTTACTGAGCAGGGAATTTGTTTGGCAAATGACTTTGAATGCTGACCAACCACCAGGTATTAGTGACACTTTCTCTATAGCCTGTATACTGAAATATAAGCAAATGAATATTAAGCAGCTGTATTTACATAACACATCATATGATTGTTTACTATATAAGGAAGTATGTCTTGCTGCATTTATACAGTCTAAAGAAGTCCATACTCTGAATAGAGAAAGGCATTCAGTCTTGTTAATTAAAAGTTAGTCTCTTGGATGGAATTTGCCTGGTTTTTTATTAACTTTCTGAAAGAATAAGACTTTTCAAAATCAGTTTATTTCTGCTTTCTTGCAGAGTTCATAAACCCAAGATCTTACACAAACTGAAGATAAGAGATCCTTCCAAACCCACATCTTATAGGCCTTGTGTGTCTGGGGGATCTTATGAACACAACTAGTGTATTTTTAAAATCTGAGGCCTTATCTGTGTTGCTATAATATTGCACCACAATGCTTTTAACTACCTTATGTAGCAGAAATAAAAACACTAAATTATATCAAGCACTACAAATGTAATAAACTATACTTTAACTGTAGGTAAAGAAGGACATAAAGCAGCAAAACAAACAGTCACAGAAATGCCACAACAAATGTTGACAATTTAAAATTAAAGTTTTTAAACAGAAATGAACAATACAATTGATAACAAGAAAAAAAATTACCCTGCACAAAAGCAACAGGAAAAACAAACAGCCTAAATATCATTAAAATCAAGGTCTGTGTTAAGAATGGGAGAGGAAAGTATCCTGACTGGAAAACAGAAGAAAAGAGAGTTATCTTCCTTTGTAAAGGAAATACCAATGAGATAAGGTGATGGAGCACTCAAGCACAGCAGGATCCACTGGATGTTTCTAAGTGACAAACAATAATTGCAGATTACAGGGAGAACAGGTGAGGTATGTTTCATAGTTGTATCTTAGATTAATGACCACTAGGGCCTTTATAAGCGTAGCCATGCAACCCAAATGTATCCCATGAGTTACTGTGTTTAAAAGTTATTTTAAGGGGTATAGATCAGTTAGGGCATGATTTAATGGCTGCCTCTCTCTATTAGAGACATAGTAGTCAGACCAGAGGTGATTTCTTATTTCCCATCCGATGGCCCCGGCTGTGTTTGAACAGGGTTAAGAAAGGGTTAAAATGATTATTCTTCAGGAATTCACTGGTTAAGTACTATGCTAGCTGCCTTTATAATACATTTTATGGCTAGCCAATTTCCATCAAAGGCGCAAATAAAACTTAGTACCTTGTGTCTGTGAAGTAAACACTTAAACCATTATGCCAACATCCAACCCCTTGGGAATGATGGGAGGAGCTCAATCTTAAGAGACTTTCCTAAGATGCCAAACTGGCCATACATGTAGCAACTAGGTCTTCTGTTGAAGTGGATGGACCAGATCATGCAAGAGAGTTTCTTTCAGGATCAGTCCACTTACCTAGTACCTAGAGAGTGACTAAAGGTCATGACTGAACCCCCTAACCTTAAGGTAGGAGGCAGAGATCTTACCACTGAGTCACTGTGCTCATGCAGTTTCATGTCAATTTTTGGAAGGCATTTATTTATTTACTTACATACATTTGTTAACCAGAACAGTCTCTCCAACTCACATATTAACCCCCTTTTAACAGAAGCTTGAGGAATAAAGCTCCAAGTTAAAAAAAGCACTTTAATATAGTACTGTGGCAGGGTTTTCACAATACAATATACCTTAAAATTAAAACAAAATAAATTAAGATGCAATTGTGTTACTGCTGTCCGAAATTCAGCACTGATTGGGTAGCTGTGTATTAACTATGGATCCTATCATCAAAATTATTTAACACTGTCAACAATTATATATGGAGTTCCTAGTTTTTACCCTTGATTAGTGTGCTATTTCCTAAAACATAACAAATCTTGTTTATTCTACACTTGATTCAGAACTGCTACAGATGAGTGTAATACATATGCATTATATAGAAAAGTATGCTAATATGCAGATCAATTAACATTAAATGATAGTTAGATGCAGTGTGGAAGAAATGCAATAACTTAATACAAATAATTTCATTACCTCAATAATATATAGGACAATATTCTTGTAGAAGCAGTATAAAATGCATTTAGCTACTCTGTTGTAGTTCCAGGCTCCGTGTACTAGCAACAAGTTTTTCAGATACTTAAACTAGAAGGAAAAGTAAAATAATGTTAAAATATATTACAGTGACATCATATTAAAAAAAAAAACTTTTCCATTCAGTGTTCACAGTTCAATATCACTTACCTGTGCTATTGAGTAATCAGATGAATTGGCTGCCTGCAGTCCCTCATTCCCACTTATTCCAACTCCAACGTGTGCAGTCTGTATCATGCCAACATCATTTGCTCCATCTCCAATAGCCAGAGTTATAACTTTGACTTGTTTCTTCACCATCTCTACAACATCAGACTTCTGAAGAGGAGAAACCCTGTCATAAAATTCAAATACAAAATGCATTAAACACTTCATGATGGTGTTGCTAGCTGTTAGATAACTATAACCATCAAAAAATGTAAAGAGCTACAAAACTGAATGAAGCATAAGCATAAATTTTAAAGATATGAATGCAGACGTGCACTGCATTTGTTCATAAAAATGAAAAACACATTTTACACTAATACAGTTTACAGCATCAATATTCATCTCCAACTTAAGCAGGTTTCCCTCTTGTGAACAGTGATTTTTTTATTTCACCTCTGCAGTGTGACATCGATATTGCATACAGCATACCCATGTAGGCTGCTGTACACATGGCAGGGGTCCCAAAAACTAAGTATTACTTCTGAAGTTGAACAGCCAGAGGTGTCAGCGGGTTCTGACTTGAGATCAGCAAATGGATGGGATATAGTAAAGGAACATACAGTCATCCCTGAACATCCAAGGATAGTAATTAAATAGGGAAAAGGTGGGGCCTTTCACTCTGCTGATTCAGACACACCTGGCAACAGCAGATGAGGAAAGATGACCCTTCATTTTATCCTTGAATGGCCAGGCAGGCATGAAACCAGTTTAATGAACAGCTTTTAAAGCAACAATGAAAATGAGCTCGTTCCAAGTCAGAATTTCCCGGTAAACAATGTTAAATAAATAAAATAAACATCTGGAAGTTTGCAGTGGAGCTGCTGATGACCCACAAAACCAAAGTCTTTTTCTGCATTTATAAATATAACCCCAATAAGTACATCTTGAAGAGGGCATCTGCAGGTCTACATCAGATGACTGACTTTTCGGAAACTCTAAAAAAAATATCGAAGAGACCATATGATCGAGTTTCCAAAAAAAAAACACAAAAATCTACATTTTTTAAATTTTTGCAGGGGGGCAATCACTCCTATACCCCCCTGCAAATTACATACACCAACTCTGAGATCGCACTACAGTGAGGAAACAGGTAAATTTCTTCACTGAACTGCGATCTCCATTCAAAAGCTTTGATTTTTCAAAAACTCGATCATATGGTCTCGTTCATATGGAGTTTGAGTTTCTGAAAACTTAATCAACTGACAGGGACACCATCTGCAAGTATCACCGTGCTGGCTGTTGAGTTCTGCCTAAATCAGAAAGTGAAGAACCTGTGGTATGATCTGCTCAGACAAAAAGTACTCCATTACTAGCCTTTTCAACACCTTTACCTTAACTTCTAAGAGAAACATTTACAGCTGTTAGCGAGGTCAGGATCATCGGGACTAGGAATAAAGACAAATGTTTTTGCATTGCTTCTTGGCACTTCAGAACATTCCAAAAGCAGATAGCAACCTTTTGGCAAATAAAAACTACAAAATGTTGCACAGATGTCACAGTGAATAGTTTTAATCCTGAAACACTGTGACATCTGTACAGTATTTTGTTATTTGCTTGTGAGTACATCATTTTGTGGGGTTTGCTGGTTACCAATTTTTTCATCCAGTTCATGGCCTGTCGCTCATGCTAAACTTTCTCCAGTCTTAGCAATGCAGTAACACACCAGCTGACATTTTCTTCAGTTTTCTTTTTTTTTTTTACCCCCAGGACACACTGACATGAATGAACGACTATACCAGCATAAACATATCAGAGTCCAAAAACATACATGAGGTTAGTGGCATGCAAATTAACACCTAACACAAACTTGAACAAAGAGTTACAGTGGCTCTCTGTACAACAGAAAATGCCAAAACCAAACTTTGCATGTACGGTATGGGCAACAGTCAAAAAGTAACTGTTATCCAAAAACACAAAAAAGCAAGGCCAGTGCTCACTGTAGTCTCTGTGTCAATCAGTTTATTATCCAAACATTATCATATTTGTAACAGAATAAAAAACATACCCAGACAATACAAGATGTTAATATAAAAAAACCTGGCCAAAGCCCAATATATGGGGGGAAACAAATGTCTAATGAGAAGTTATGTGTTAGTGTGCATTTTCTGAAGGATATGAAGCATAAACCTCAAATTTCTGTCATTACTTAATGACTTCAAACTCCGGTGCAAAAATATAAAATTTTTATGAGGAAAAAATCAAAACTATTTGGACATTCTATGAAGATCCAGACTGGTGAAAGGTATGAGTTTGCTGAGATTTTAGTAGAGACAGTGCAGTAATAAAAGGAAAATTAGGTAGGTTTCTGCTTCTTTAGTTTTGCAGGACACCTGATTTTTCTTGTATTTTGCTCTGTCCTCTAAGCATATGCCACTAGAAAAGTCTAGCTGCTGAATGGTGCTTTATTGGCTGGACTTTTTTCTATTAGTATATGCTCGATTTACAACAGGCATGCTAGCTGGGTTGTCTAAACAGCATACATGTTTTTGAATACTAATGAAAAGTCATTGTATAATTATTTATATTTGCTACCCAGGTTAATGAACTGGTCTGACAATCCCATTCAGCCACAACCCAGGCAAAGGCAAAATAACAATGTTAAAACAACAAATAAAAACTTAAGAACAAGTACATAAAGCAAAATGAGTACAAGTAAGCCATGGAAGAAGAAGTCCATGTCTAAACATCATAAATTAATGAAACAGTGACTGATAACAATGGCAGGAATGTTTAAACTACTGAATAAATGAGCAATAAAAGAGAAAGTAACAAATGTAAGTACATATTACCTGACCTGCAATAAAAGGCAGTCACAACTGAAACAGAGTGAGTTAAAATATAATATACATTGACTGTAAATTGTGAACAAATTAAATGCCTGTGCCACTGGTGTAAAAGGATAAAGCCATTAACTATAGCCCAAGAGACCAGCTTTCGATTAACACCTCAGGTGCTTGACAGTGCAGGCAGGAAGGATGGGCATGCTCATCCTCTGTGGGAGGTGCATGCACTTGGATGCACCTTGCAATTGATCCCTAACAGAGGCCACAGACATATTGGGGGTTGCCGAGTCACCTTAGAAGCAGGATAATGTGCTAGCAAGTCCACTACATGCTCTTCTCTGGTGAAGATGGATACTTACATAGGCAGGAACTTAGGAGTAAAAACTCTCTTCAACAGACTGACACTGCCCAGTGGTACCAAAATCTCCACACCAGCCCTGAGCAAGTGTTAGGTACAGCCTGGGAGAGGCTAGTTGAGTTCAGTAGTACTGGGCAGTGCAGTGGTGCAGCGGTTAGCATTGTTGCCTCACAGCAAGAGGTCATCCGGTTTGATTCTCGGCTGGGGTGCCTTCTGTGTGGAGTCTGCATGTCCTTCCTGCATTTGTGTGGGTTTCCTCCGGGTACTCGGATTTCCTCCCACATTCCAAAGACATGCATCTGGAGCGCTTCTCCCCGGGCCTCCACTGAAAATGGGCTCTGTTGTAGTTGGACATTCCCAGTAAACAAATGTCAAATAAATGAATAAAAAATAGACCCAGTTAATGAGGACAGGCCTATGGTAGGAGCTGATAATCTGTGAGGAACAACAGAAAAAAAAAAAGATTTACTGTGAGGAAAAAAATGACAGACACCCTTAACTGTACACAGCAGGAAAGGTATCTGGTTGTTTGTGACAGGAATAATAGGGAATGAAATTAAAGGGGTCTACTTTAAAAAACCGACACGCAAAACACAGACGACGAGAACACAGAGACCGGAAGATCGACAACTGAGATGACCTATAGTTTAAAAGCATGAAACTTGACATGCCCGACAAATCACAATCCCGACAATCTACAAAACAAAACAAATACCTTTTCCGAAAAACACACACACAACACAAGCACAACAAAAAACTTACAAACCTACACTAAACCTTACATACACAACTACCTATGCACTAACCTTAACCCAAACCCTAACCCTAAGGTCCGTCACTATCGCACACTCACCTAACTCGCTCCCTAACCCTAACTCACTTAACCCGCCCCTAACCCTAAAGTCTGTCACTATTGCACACTTACCTTACCCGCATCCTAACCCTAACTCACTTAACCCACCCCTAAACCTAAAGTCTGTCACTATCGCATACTTACCTTAACATGTCGGTGTTGTCAGTGTCAGGCTTTTAAACTGTCGGTCATCTCAGTTGTCGATCTTCCGGTCTCGGTGTTCTCGTCGTCGGTGTTTTGCATTTCAGTGTTTTAAAGTAGACCCAATTAAAGATATAAGAGCTGAGAACATGTGCAAAAGGAAAAAGTTCTGACAGTTGGATTACTAAGGAAGGCGATGAAGGTAATTTGATATTAGTGGGAGAGATAAAAAAGATGATGGAGAATTGTTAAAGGAAGGACGTTGCAATGAGCAGAACTAGAGTACTAAGAGAATAGGGCTGTTCTAAATGATGCATATGTTGACAGTGATCTACCAGTGGCAGGCATGATACTCCAAGTAACAGATTTTAAGGCAGTATAGGGCTGCTCTAAATAAGAAATATGTTGAGAAAGCTTGTTTTGACATATCACAGCAGACTGAGATCTCAGTATGGTTGGAACATCTGTAGATTAAGACCTGAAGAGATAGGAGAATTAAAGAAAGAATCTGAAAGCAGTCACAAATAGAAGTATCAAACTGTCTAGTATTTGCACAGGTTTACCACACATAATTCACTCCTCTAGATGGAGACCACAGAATGAAATGCTTCCACTTACATGAACACAAGGATCACACAACAGGCTTTCTCACTGCTGTAAAAATCCAGTAACCTAGTTTCACATACTAGACATGGCAATGGCTATTATGTTTAAGAGATAGCATTCAACCTCAGGGTCACTTGACTCTTAAAAGCAGCCCGGGACAACACCTGCAGCAGAGCATACCTAAGTTATCTAGGCTAAAAAGATGCTAAAAATCATCTTTAACTGTACCATGTGTAACCTTGGAAGAACATTCGAAATGAGGGAGAAGGTGGGGTACAGAGATGAACTTCCTAACAGACAAGACACTTGATGAAACAAATGTGGTTATACAGGTCAGAACCCTGCAAATTTTACATCACAGTTTGGTAAACCAGCCTATCTCCAACGTACCTCACAAAATGAAAAGATTTTTTTTAACAGAACTGACGTTTTTGTACTCATAGGCTTCAATCATAAGTGAATGACAGCTTCTCCTAAGAAACTGTGAAGCTCTGAATTGCACTTAGCAAATCAGACGTGTTGTTCAGAAACACCATTTTTTTCACTACATAATGATCTCTCACAGAATGCAGCAGCAAGTACCTCTTACCTAGCTGTTTACTACATCACAATTCTAAATGTACCAAAGACAGTAGCAACTTCTAAAAGAGAAAGTATTATCTACATTACAGTACTCTGAAAACAACCTGCAGTGGTGGTGCTGCGGTAGCGTTGTCGCCTCACAGTAGGATGCTGTCCGGTTCGATTCTCAGCTAGAGAGTCTTCTGCGTGGAGACATGCGTGAATGGGCGTACCTTCATTGAAGGTTGTGTGTCAGGGCTGGTAACTCGGCACGTAAAAATCAACTACCAATCATTAGCGGACCGGAGTTCCGCTGTGGCGACCCCTATCTGGGAAAAGCCGAAAGACACAAACAAACAAACAGTACTCTGAAAACAACTGGCACCTCTACTACACCTAAGTAGCAACATTTTTCATTTAGAATTCAAAATCCTTGCATTTGTACTTTGTGTAAGTCAGCATTCCATTCCAGGAGAAAGGCATAGGTAGAGACTGTGTGACATATCTGAAATAGATAAAAATATCCCTTATGCAATGTCTGAGAATTCTGACAAAATTAGCTCACTACAAACAGAAATTACTATACAAATTCTTTAGAATATGGACATGCTAGCTTTGCTGAAGTCAGGGATGAGGAGACACTGCCTGTTCACCTCTCCCAGGAGAACAAGGGATAAGACAAAGGGGCACATCTATTAAACTCATCCCTGGAGTGGAGACCAGATATTTAACAGGAGTAGACCTCTTAAAACGGGGAGGAGGTAAGTCTGGAGGACTACATCATCGGTGTAAGTGATGAGCCAATGCAATGTTCACCCCTGGCATGCTTACTGCAGTACAGTGAAGGTTAGGACATAAAATTAACAAAAAAAAAAACTCTATGCCATAGTTTGAGGGGACTAGCCTGACAACCACCCCCCACACTGACACAGTTTAATGCCACATAGTCAAGGAACTTTATTCCCTGAAAAGGAAGAACCAGACAGAACAGGATAAGCAAGGGGACTCAGAAGTCAGCAGTGAATTGAAAAAATAAAGAGTACAGTTAATTATGCAATCAGATTCAAAGCTTCTGCAACCTTATTTATCACAAAGTGTGATATGACTGAGGAGAATTCTGCAATAATCTAAGGAACTTTGAAATTATAAAACTAGTCTACTATGCTGTATCTCAGCTGGAAAGCTTAGTGTTCTAATGGATATGGAGGCCATGAACAGCAGCAAATATACAATGCAGATCTACTGGACTGCAAAGCAAATCTAAATGTTAAGTGCATACATGGTGATAATCTGAATTTAGACTCTATCCATAAGGGGAAGCAAAACAGGTCAGATTTCTTGAAACAATGGCAAAAGTACATAATTATGTGGCCTAGAAGATTGTTTATTACTACGAAAATATTCTAACCCAAAGGATCTAGATTCTTAAACTATAGTTACACAGGATATTCCCTGGACATTACATTAAACTACGTAATGTACAAGTAGATGCAGATGACCTGGGAAAAAGATAACATGCAGATGTTTTCTTCCCATCTTCATTTATTATACATCTTATTATACCTCTTACAGCCATCTCATGACCTCCCAAAGGCTTCAGTGAATTTACAAAATGCTATCTCAGCTTCAGGTTAAAGTGAATCTCCTTCCAGCAAATGAAGACTCTCCCTCTCTCTCTATCCTTGAGTTTTAGTTCCTTCCCTTCACTGTTCTCTTGTAGCAACCTGAAAACCCATACAAAAATAACTCTTTTTCTCCTCTTTTCCAATGAGTATAAAAGCCAAGCAAATTCAAATGCTGTTTGTACCTAGTCTCATCTCTTCCTATGATGACTCTCAAGGCTCTTCTCTAGACATTTTCCATTCAATTCACATATTTATCTTCCTAGGGTTACCGGAACTACATTGCAGTATTCCAGATACAGTCATACCAAAATGGGAAAATAACGTCCCTATTCCTGATAGCAAAGCTCCACTGTATACAGCTTTGTTACCTGATCACTGTCTTACACATTTGTGACTGTCTGACTGTTATTAAAAATGAAGAACACTGCATTTATCTGCAAGAAACTTCAACTGCCATCTTTTCGCTCACCTGTAAAGGACTTGCAGCTTCCCTTTTAGGCTTCCTCCATAACCAAAAAAGACAGACATTCTTTTCATGTCATAAGAAAATAGGTTTAGTCAGTTAATCATGTTCTCTAGCATAACAGTGCTGAACACGGTGAGTGAAGGGCCCAGCCAAAACCTCTGTAGGAATTCAATAGTTACTTATTTACCATTCTATTTTACTTTTTTCATCTACAGACTTACTTATTACAGTGTTTGCTTGCAACAATTTTCCTACCACTTCCTAAACCTCTGCCCTAATTCCAGTCCTTTCTGCATAATAAGTAACCTCTGATATATAACTGTATATTCACCCTTCGGACATTTATGCTACACCAATATATATACCATCTCTGGGGTACAGAAAGATTTTATGCATTGCAGTAAACCATTTTCCTTGATGAACAGCCACATGTAGGGTATGGGCAATTCACAGACATACTGAGTGCAAGTGGGGAAGCTCAAGAAATTCCCTGGCCTGCATAGTATGGAAATGGTGGTATAATGAGAAGAAAACAAGCGACTATATTAAAATGAGGTTATTCACAGATGTATATGAGGCTAAACAATATGGAGGAGTGATTCAGAGAGACACATGAACCACAACTACACGCACAAGCTCCAGAGTTAATGAGTGGAATAAAATCCTGGCATTACAAGAGGTTAATTATGGAAAGAGTTATAGGGGTACCTGCAGCACTAGTAAGTTCTATATGCAACAGGCTGTACTCACAGGTGGTAGTCACAGTGTTGTGTATTGTTGCCCTCAGTGGCACCATGTCATCTATTCACACTTAACATTTCATGCCCTTGAAGACACTGTCATTGTGGACTGCTACCATAAGGATAGAGCCACACAAGAGCAGGTCAAGATGAGTTGTCCTTATTTGTAGGTCAGTGGGATGCAGAAGTACCTGTCCCTGTGGATACCAAGGTAAATGTGACTTTGAGAATATTAGCTAAAGGGACCTTTCATTGACCATTGGAAGATATAGCATGTATATCTACAGTATCTGCTTCAAGCAGATACTGTTAGATATAAGTTGTGCAATCAAAAAGGATTTCCTTACAACAGTGGATATCTGGTGATCAGAGGGCAGGTTATTGTTGACATAGATTCCCAGATCCCTAATTACGGGATCGATTTTCAGGGGTGTGCTGTCAATATGACAGTTACAAGGGGACTTGTGCTTGCAGAGCAATACGATGATACACTTTTTGGCATACAGTTTAAGTCCACAGTTTGATATCAGGTACTAGTTTGGGACAGACCCTCTTGGAGCATCTTGGTGTCCTCTGGGGAGTTCATGATGACGAATGCATACTTGGTTAATCACAAACTTTTAACATTAGCTTTGATCTCTAAAAAGTAAATGGCAAAGAGGAATGACCAACAACTGAACTATGGGTTATACCACTAGGGACAGGTCTTTTAGAGGTAGCATAGCTCCCCCAACCTAACTTCCTGGGCTATATTTGTGAGCCAATTTGGTATCCAATCAGTTACATAGGGATTGAAAGACTTTGTCTACAATACCCAAGGGTGGGATGATGTCAAATGCCTTAGCAAGGTCTAAATAAGAGGTGTACACCATCTCGTTCTCATCCTCATCAAATGTTTCAGTAACATTTTCAAGGTAGTCAACCAGATTAAGTAGGCATGCCTTCTCCTTGACAAATCTGAAATGGGTTGGGTCGAGAGTGTGCAGGTTATCTATATCATATATACTAATTCCATAATGATCAAACTGTTACAAAACTGTGCATTATGATTCTCATATGTTAAGATTTACAGCAGTATGAATACCAAAGCCTTGTTACTTGCTCCTTATTTACAGCATATAAATGAGGCCTGAATCTCTAATAAAATAAAAAAGTGAACACAGGAGCCATAAGGAAATCTAAGCCTTTGAAAGTAGCCCAAATAGAAAACTGTGTCCATTTACTCTTGCATGCTTTTCCAGAACTGGGTCTCTGGGCAGAAGTAAAAATGAGGACCATCCCTCGTGAGTATGAAGAGGCAACGGCCATTAGTGGAACTGTAGTAATCCTGCAGTTAGCCAAAAACAGTGAGGGTCCAAGTAAGGCTTGCTGGCTGGAAGAGCCAGTCAGGATTCTAAAAGGCCTCACAGGCAAAGGCTTCCCCAAAGGATGAGGCCAAAGCAGAGGAAACCAGACTTGATGAAGCCAGAATGAGGCTAAGCAAGGATTCTGGACTTATTTTGCCTGGCCGTCTGTGTGAGCATCCCTACAAAATTCCACTGGATGAGGAGTCAGGGAAAGAAGTTACTGCAGCTGGCAAGGAGTAGGTTACAAATAAATTGCAGCAAGGCTTCCTCCAGTCAATGAATAGATTCTGTACTTCAGACAAACTGAAAGAACACTCTTGTGGCATCATTAAGCAATGAATGAGCTTATCTGATAAAGAACTAGCTTTCTCAGGAATATGATTGGTTTACAGAATGGTTGACGCAATCTATTCACATATTCTCACTGCCCCTCAACAAATGGGTAAGAGTGAGCCTCACTCCATTTCTTTATATACCACACCATGGCCATACTGTCAGTGTGGATGACAACTGCACTTTGTTGTATGAAGTCCTGAAACACCTGCAGAATGAGAAGACCTGCCCTCATCTGTAAAACACTAATGCATAGCCAGATCTCCACCTGTGCAACTGAACCCTGGTCTGTCTACCTATGGCAATGTATCCCTATAGCTACCCCCTCATCCTCAGGCAGAGGCAATTGCACAGACAGCAACTACAGAGCTGGGAAGACGAAAAAGGTTGCCCACTAAGATTCAAGAGTATGGAATCACTACTGCAACTGAATTGTCTATGCTTTGGAGATTTTACCATAAAACATGGGATCTGATAAACAAGAAAACAGAAGGAAGGAGGGAAGAGTGCCTGTACTGCAACAATAGTGATCTATTCAAACACTAAATGTTAGAATAATCTCTTTTACAACTAAAATGTTCGTCATTAGATCACTGTTACAGTAATGGCGATGATAGGACAATTCCCAAAGCCTTTAAGCAAACTAGGATGGGGTAAGAGATACAGAGTTAGAATCCAGTAACCTTTGAAGTATGGCTTAAGCACAAACATTTCTGGCTCAAGGAAAAGCATCAGTCTTGTACTGTTTTTTAGACGTAGCTGCCTCTAGTATGGATTTGTAGTCTAGCCCTTTAAAAAGCCAGAAGCTACAGTCCTTGTAGAATGAGCTTTGACAATACCTAGGAGAGGTTTACCATGAAAGGACTAAGAAAGAGGGATGGCAAAGAAAATTCATCTGGAAACAGTTTGTTTGGATACTAAAGACCCTGCATTTTACACTCAATGAAAATAACAGGTGATCAGATTTTCTGATGTCTTTATTCATGTCAAAATAACATATTAGTTATCCGTGAACTTCTAGCAAATGGAGAATCCTTTTAACACTGTGCGCAATGTTTTAAAGAAGCAGAAGCAGCATATTCTGAAGGTGGTAAAGTTAATTTCTCAAGTACACAATTAAGGTTGAACGGAGGAGGAGGAACAGGTTTTAGGGCAACGGGCTGATACGTAGGATGCCTTTTAAGAACTGCTTTACCTCAAGTGTAAAGAAAGAGGTGGACCCATGGGAAGAGAAGCTGAGATAGCCAACAAATGCACCTTACCGGATAGCATCTCATACAAATATTAGATGATAGAAGGTACCCATTTGGCAGGTATCCAATCCTCTCTTTTGGCACCAAACAAAAAATCTTTTCCATATTGACATACACTGGATATAAAAAGTGTATACACTCCTGTTAAAATGCCAGGTTTTTGTGATATAAAAAAAGACCACAACAAATCATTTCAAAACTTTTCCCACCTTTAATGGGACCTATAACCTGCACAATTGAATTGAAAAACAAGCAAATCTGTTAGGGGAAAAATATAAAAAATAAAAAAAGTACAATAAGCTGGTTGCATAAGTGTGCACACCCTTAAACTAATACTTTGTTGAAGCACCTTTTGATTTAATTACAGCATTCAGTCTTCTTAGGTAGGAGTCTATCAGATGGCACATCTTGACGTGGCAATATTTGCCCACTCTTCCTTGGAAAAGCGCTACAAATCTGTCAGATTGCGAGGGCATCTCTTGTGCACAGCCCTCTTCAGGTCACCCCACAGATTTTCTATCGGATTTAGGTCGGGGCTCTGGCTGGGCCATTCGAAAACTTTAATTTTCTTCTGGTGAAGCCATTCTTTTGTTGATTTGAATGTATGCTTGGGGTCATTGTTCTGTGTTGAAAGGTGAAATTCCTCTTCATCTTCAGCTTTCTAGCAGACGCCTGAAGGTTTTGGGCCAAAAGTGACTGGTATTTGGAACTGTTCATAATTCCCTCCACATTGAATAAAGCCCCAGTTAAAGCTGAAGAAAAGCAACCCCATAGCATGATACTGCCACCACCATGCTTCACTGTGGGGATGATGTTCTTTTGGTGATGTGAAGTGTTGTTTTTGGAATTGTGGCCAAAAAGTTCAATCTTGGTCTTATCAGACCATAACACATTTTCCCACATGCTTTTGGGAGATTTGATGTATTGTTTTGCAAATTTTAGCTGAGCCTGGATGTTTTTCTGTGTAAGAAAAGGTTTCAAACTTCCAAACCTACCCCATAGTCCAGACATATGGAGAATACGGGAAATTGTTGTCACATGCAGTACACAACCAGCACTTGCCAGAAATTCCTGAAGCTCCTTCAGTGTTGATGTAGGTCTCTTGGCAGCCTCCCTGACCAGTTTTCTTCTTGTCTTTTCATCAGTTTTGGAGGGACGTGCAGTTCTTTGCAACATCACTGTTGTTCCACATTTTCTCCACTTTTTGATGACTTGTCTTCACTGTGTTCCATGGCATATCCAATGCTGTGGAAATTTTTTTGTACCCTTCTCCTGCCTGATACCTTTCAACAATGAGATCCCTTTGATAATTTGTAAGCTCTCTGTGAACCATGGCTTTTGCTGTAGCAAGCAACTGAGTAAATATCAGGAAAATCCTACTAGGACAGCTGAACGTTATTTGGGGTTAATCAGTCTCTTTGATGGCAGGTGTGTACCCAAGAAGACTGAATGCTGTAATTAAATCAAAAGGTGCTTCAACAAAGTATTAGTTTAAGGATGTGCACACTTATGCAACCAGCTTATTGTACTTTTTTTATTTTTTATATTTTTTCAGCTAAGAGAGTTGTTTGTTTTTCAATTGAATTGTACAGGTTATAGGTCACATTAAAGGTGGAAAAAGTCTTGAAATGATTTACTGTGATCTCATTTTTTTATGTCACAAAAGCCTGACATTTTAACAGCGGTGTACACTTTTCATATCCACTGTACATGATATTCTAATTGCAGGTTCTCTAGCTTCCTTTACCACCTGTTGTACATCCACAGTATTAATCCTAGGTTAGATGAAAAAGAATTGAAAACCAGTGTTGTCTGTGCCAAAAGAAGGATGGCAGTAGAATTTTGGGATTTTCCTTCTAAATTATCAGGAGGACATTTTGAATAATACGAAAGAGAACAAAGACATACAGGAATTTCATGTTCCATGAGAAGGAGCAGGCATTCATTACCCAGGCCTCTTCGCAAGCTGCCCTGGAGTAAAATACCTTGAGTTGATAGTGTATACTGAAGTCAAAGAGATCTATTTCTGGGATTCCACACTGGTGGAGAAAGAAGATTGGATGTGTTAAAATTCAGATGGAAGCCTAGGTTTTGAAAGAGGCTGATAGTGAGCTATACATCGTATACAATTTTGTGAAGGAAAGTTGCTTGGATCAGGAAATTGTTTAAATAAGGGTAGATGTGGATACAGTACAGTTGTGTACACTTACCATAAATGTAGATGTTCGAGTGTATTCACTGTTGCAGTCATTACATTTGGGTTATCCTGCTGGCAGGTTGCCCTCAGTCAGCCTGAATTCCAAAGTCTTGGGTCCTGCGTCGGTTGCTGTCACTTCTTCCCTGACGTCAGGTCGTCAGGGGTATAAAAGATGCAGCCAACGCCATTTTCTTCAGTTTTTCTTGCCCCAGATGTCAGGTGCCCCCAAAAGGGTAGGCTAAAAATATGTAAATAAAACATACATGCACCAAAATAAGCTTTACCTTCATCTATAAGCAAATACACCACATAGGTTGTAAAGATTAGAGAAGTAAAGATAAGTTCCAGCAAAAATAAGGGGGATGGCGGGAGGGTAACCTGGACTGCAACAGTGAATACACTCGAACATCTACATTTATGGTAAGTGTACACAACTGTACTATGTTCTTCGTGTTTCACTGTTGCAGTTATTACATCTGGGTTGAGTCCCAAAGCTATGGTTGGGGGGCTGGAGCTAAACAGCATTAGGCGCGGCTATGAGGCCCTGCAGAACTGCAGTGGCAAAGCCTGCCCTGGATTTAGAGTAAAGAGGCAGATTGTAATGTTTTGTAAAGGTATGCACTGAACTCCAAATGGCAGCCTCCAAATGTCTTTGGTTGGTACTCCCCTGAGAAAGGATGCAGACATGGCTGCAGCTCTGGTTGAATGTGGCCTAATGCCCTTAGGCACTGGTTTGCCATGCTGTGAGTAGCAGAAACAAATGCAGTGACCTATCCACTTTGAAATATCCTGCTTAGAGATAGCCTTTCTTGTGATGCTGCTGCATATGCCACTAGTAATTGTTCTGTCTTTCTGAAAACTTTAGTTTTGTCCAAGTAGAATCTAAGTTGTCTGTGTACGTCCAAAGAATGCAGAATTTTTTCCCCCTTGTTCTGTGGATTTGGATAAAAAGTTGGCAAATGAATAGTTTGGTTAACGGCTACACTGGATACCACCTTAGGCATAAATATAGGGTTTGTTCTTAGAGAGACCCTGCCTGGATAAAAAATGATAAAGGGTTCCACAGCCATGAGAGCCTGTAGCTCTGAAACTCATCTTGCAGAAGTTATTGCTAGAAGCAGAGCTGTTTTCCAAGATAAGAACTTTATATCCGCAGTAGCAGCAGGCTCAAAAGGAGGTAAGGTGAGTTTTTCCAAAACATAATTGAGGTCCCATGCAGGTATTGGCATACTGCCTTAATAAAGGGTGAGAAAAGAGTGGTGGCTCTGTATTGTAATGAGCCGAAATGGCAGAGGCATGGATTTTAATTGATGAAAAAGATAGGCCTTTGTCCAGCATCTCAGTTAACTATTGCAAAATCTGAGAAATATTTGGGACAGCTGTATCAGTTCCTTGAGCTTGGTTCCAAGCACCAAATCTCTTCCATTTCCCAACATAGGATTTTCTAGTACTAGGCCTTCTGGTTCTAAAATGACATCCATCACAGCTTTACTGAGAGGTGTGGTTTGTATCTACATTATCCGCACGCTGCCAGGTTTAGGGTCCTGAGTTGGCTGTGCAGAATCTGATTGTTTTGCTGGGACAGTAGAAAAGGTATTTGAGGTAAAGTCCAGGCTGGGCATTGGGACAAGTTCCTTAAGCTCGGATACCAGTACTGGCGTGGCCAGTCTGGGGCAATCAGAATCATTTTTGGTTTCTCCTGTCTGACCTTTAGGAGTACCTTGGGGAGGAGAGGCAGTTGAGGAAAGGCATATACTGATAGGTTTGTCCAGCTGAAAGATAAGGCATCCACTTTCCAAGCTTGTCTGTGATAAGTCCTTGTGCAGAAACTTTTTAGTTGATTATTGTGAGGGAAGGCAAATAGGCCTATGTCCAGGCGTCCCCATTTCTTTGTTATCATGCTGAAGACTTGTGGATCCAGGTGCCATTCGTGGGGATCCATGAGGTTTCTGCTTAGTTTGTCTGCCAGAGTATGTTCCTTTCCTGGCATAAATTGTGCCTGCAGATGAACTTGGTAAGTCAGTGCTGTGTCCCATAAAGCCGTCCCATAAAGCCATGGCTAGTCTGCAAAGGGAGTAAGAATGAGTGCACCCCTGCTTGTTTATGTACCACATGACCGTGGTGTTGTCTGTCTTTATCAGTAGTTGTCCCAGATGAAGTAGGTCCTTGAAGGCTGTCAGGGCATTTTGAACAGCTAGCATCTCTTTTTGATTGATATGTAGATGCTTTTGGTTTGTGGACCAGGGGCCCTGAATGCCTCTTCCTGCCATGTGTGCCCCCCAGGCATAATCTGATGCATCCTTCATTAGGCTCTGCCTGGGTGGGGGTAGTGAGAATGGCTGTCCCTTGTTTTAGAGGCAAGTTTGCCCACCATTGAAACTCCTGTTGCAGGCAGGGAATGAGAGTAATCATTGTTTCCAGGTTGTAGCAATGTTGTGTCCAGACACTTTTAAAGTACCACTGAATTTTCCTCATATGCAGCCTTGCATATGGAATTAGTAAGATGCAGGATGCCATGATGCCCAAAGCCTGCAGAATTTTTCTTGCAGATAACTGGACCTTTGTTGCCATTTCCTTGAAATAGTCAGTTGCCTTTGTTTGTCTGGAGTGAGATAAGCCATCTGGACAGTTGTATTTAAGCTTGCACCCAGGAATATTATCTCTTGAGATGGTACTAGTTTTGATTTATTTTTGTTGACTGTGTACCCTAGGCATGTTAAAAGTCTTTGCACAAACATCAGATGCTGTAGTAGATTGTCCTTGTTCTCTGCTTGTATGGGGCTGTCGTCCAAGTAAGGATATATATGCATTCCTCTTTGTCTGCAGCAAGCAATTACTGGTGCCAGGCACTTTGTGAAGACCCTGGGTGCAGAAGATAAGCCAAAGGGCAGTGCAGAAAATTGGTAATGCTTTGAGTCAGCATTGAATCTGAGGTATCGTCTGCATGATTGTCTGATTAGGACATGCAGGTATGCCTCTTTTAGGTCTAAAATCAGGAGCCAAGCCTTGCTGCCCAGCATGGGCAGAAGCTGCTGCAAGGTCAACATCTTGAATTCTGGTATATCCAGGAAAGTGTTTAGAATAGATAGGTCCAGTACTGGTCTCCATGCTTTGTCCTTTATGGGTACCAAGAACAGTCTTGAGTAAAATCCTTGTCCCTGCTCTTGCTGTGGCACTTGTTGAATAGCCCTCATGTCCATGAGAGCTGCGACTTGTTTTTGAGCCTCTGCCCATTGATTTTTTGGCAGGTCTGGCCATTAGTTTGCCCTTGGCAGGGTATGGAAGTGAAACTTGTAGCCTTGTGACACTATATCTAGAACCCATTTGTCCTGGGTTATAATGTGCCAATTCTGAGAAAAAAAGTGCTAGTTTTCCCCCTAAGGGTGCTGCCAGAAGGAAGTCATTGGGACTGTTTCCTGTATGGTTGTGATTTGTCTTCTCCACCTTTGGAGGTAGAAGCACCTCATTGCTTAGACCTGTAGGAACCCTGCGGCTGTGATCTGCCTCTAGGGCATCTGGATTTGCCCCTTTGAGGTTTGTCTGAGACTGGAGAGGACCAATTCTTTGTAGGCTAGTGTCTGCTAAATCTAGGTGGCTGTACCTGTAAGAAATCCTTGACTGTTTGCATAGCTTTAGCTTTGTCCTCCATTTTCTTTAACACCTCTTCTGCCTTAACACCAAAAAAGGTATCATGTTGTAATGGAGCATCTAATAATTTTGCTTTAACATGATCAGTTCCTTTAACCAAGCATGCCTCCTAATGACAGAACCCGTAACAGCGGCCCTGCAGGAGGCCACCAGAGAATCAAAACCACATTGCAAAGTATGCTTTCCAACTTGTTCAGCTGCATGCAATAAATCCTGCATTTCTTTCTTTTCTGCACATTCAGAATTTACCATCATTTTCTGTTTAAGCAGTGACATAATATATTGCTGACATTTGAGCATATGAAACTGGCAATTTAAGGCCCTTATAGCCAAGGTAGCAGAAGTGTAAATCTTTTTTCCCCATCTATCCAGTGCCCTAGAATCCCTGTCACAGGGGGGAGGGTTTTTTGCAGTGGAAGCCTTGACCCCGTTGGGACCCTGAGAAATAGTTTCTGAGTCTGCAGTAGGGTTTTTGAAAAGGAATTTATGAGAGTCAGGGACCCTGTAGTATCTGTCCGGCTTAACAGGAGCTGGAGGTAAGGAGTCCGGGGTCAGACTAGACTCTGAGAACACATCATCAACAATGTCTAACACAGGTGGAATAGCTAGAGGTCTGTGTTGAGGTAGTAAAAGGAAGTCTCTAAGCCTCTTCTTAGATTCTGAAAAATCTTGGCTCTCCCAGTGGAAGTGCTCCCTCATGGTATGCAAGGTTTTCTCAAAAGAGTAGTCCTCAGGAGGAGAAGCTGAAGGAATTGATTCTTTAGCATCAGAATCCTCATAGGGGGGAAGGGAATATTCCTGATCAGAAGAGGAATCAGAGGAAATGGAAACCTGATCTGAAGATTCATAGTCTGTCTCTTGCCTAGGCCTCTTATCAGGAGGGGATGGGAACCCCTGAACAAGGTAATTAAGTCTTCGGCCATTTTGAGCATCTGTTTTTTGGGCATAGAGGCCTGTCCATGTGGCTGGTGAACTTGTTTCTTTGTCTTTAAAGGTGTTTTAGTCTTTGCCTTTGAAGTCGGTTTAATATATAATTGTTTAGGTCTGAATACACCCTCAGAAGCCGATGCCTGCTCAGCGGCTCCGGACCCATCTGAGGGAATAATTTCCGAGGCTCCAATTCCTTGAGTTTCCAGCGGCCTGGTCGACTTCACGTGGGAGTCGGTAGCGGCCTGCGACTCTAAAGTAGTGGGCGTCAGGGGCTACAAAAGCGCCTCACTGAGAACTGGCGAACCGGCGACTTGCTTAGGAGAAGCTTCGACGTCAGTTTTGGACCTCGGTTGCCTGTCTTTTTCTTTGCATTTTTTTGTGAACTCCGGTAGTCGGATGGCTATCTGACGACATTGTATAATTAAAATCGTCGCCCAAAATAGCTTAATGCAAAATCGTACCGACGCTTAATAGTGAGTTGGTTAAATCTAGCACAAAACTGACAACTAGAAATGTCGTGGTCAGGGCCTAGGCAAGGAATACAGTAAGAATGAAAGTCCTTATGAGGTATTTGCTTCCCACAACAAATACAATTATTAACGTTTTCTGACATCGGACTGGAGCAAGAAAAAGGTTTCCCCAGTGGGGTACCCATATCTCATTTGATAGCTATCACTATGGACATACATGTCCCCACCATGACAGAGAATATATATATATATATATATATATATATATATATATATATATATATATATATATATATATATCATAGGTTCTAGGTTCTATAGGCTATCTGCCCGAGGCGGGCAGCAATTTACCAGCCTTTTGTGGCTCACGCTTTACTTTATATTGGGGAAAGTATACCCATTATTTTTGCTGTGCCTGTGCCTCTGCTGTGACACTACACTAATCTGGGGTATATATCTGCGATCTCCCATCCGTGCGTTGGTTAAATCTAGCACAAAACTGACAACTGACAATTGACATCGGACTGGAGCAAGAAAAGACTCTTGATTATATATATATATATATATAAAACTCTTATAAGAGTTACCAAGAAAAGGAAGAGAGGTAGCTAAGGAGATAACTCTCGTGATAACACATCTCAGAAGATACTCTCGGTCTTGCCAGGCTAGGGGGATGGAGGGTGGGACGCAAGAAAGAAGGCGAGAAGAAGACAACTAACATGGAACGTTATGGTAAGTACATAACTTCTCAATGTTAAGTTGTCAATCTCGCCTTCATTCTTGCTGGATGGGACAGCGTCCCCTAGCACCTTAGTCCTGGGTGGCTCAATGGAACAGACTCTTGAGTACAGTGGAACCAAAATCAGCCTGACTTCTAGAGGTCATGTCCAGCTTGTAATGAGAACTGAAGGTATGAGGAGAGGCCCATGTGGCCGCTGCACAAATGGAGTCCATTGGCAATCTTGCCTGAAAGCCTACTGAAGAAGCTAATGCTCTGGTTTAATGAGCTCTGGGCTTAATAGGGAGCTCTTTATGCCTCAATTGATAAATCAACATGATAACAGAGGTCAGCCACCTGGACAAGGTTACTTTGGAAACTGACAGGCCTTGCTTCCCTTCCGAGTAAGACAGGAAGAGCTGTTCTGATTTCCTCGTCTGCTTGGTTCTATCCAGGTAGAAGCGTAATTGACGGTGAACATCCAGATCAATGTAACTTCTGTTCAGACCTATTGGTATAAAGTGGGAAGAAGACAGGAAGATCGATGGTCTGATTCAGATTTTTTTCAGAGAGTACTTTGGGTATAAAGGACAGATTAGTCCTAAGTGACACTCTATCTGTGAAAAACAAGGTAAGAAGGGCGAACACAAAGGGCTTGAAGTTCAGATACCCTTCTCGCTAAAGTGATGGCTACTAAGAACAGAGTTTTCCAAGAGAGCAACTTTAACGAACAGGAAGCCGCAGGCTCAAAGGGAGGGAGAATTAAAGACGACAGCACCAAATTTAGGTTGCATGGTGGGGGAGGATCTTTTACCGGTGGCCTAAGTAAGAGGGTTCCTTTTAGAAAGGCTTTACAAAGTTTGTGTGACATAATGCTAGTCTCTGACAATCCAACATGAAAATTTGCAATAGCTGCCAGCTGAACTCTGATGGTGGCTGAAGAAGAACCCATTTGAAAAAGTTCTGCCAAAAACTCTAAAACTGTACGGACAGGAGCTGTAAAAGGGTCAACTTGTTTCTCCCCTGCCCAAACAGAGAAACGCTTCCATTTGCTAGCATAAGTCTTTCTGGTAGTAGACTTGTGCGAAGCGAGGATGATGTCACAAACTGAATGAGAGATTGAGGGAAGCCTGGCTAGGGTTGGAAGTGGAGCAACCAAGCTGTGAGGTTGAGAGATTGAAGAGATTGATGCAGCCCGCCCGACTGATGTGTCAGAAGATCTGGCACTGGGTCCAGATGCCAGGGCTGATCTAGTAGAAGACGTTGCAGGAACGGAAACCAAATTTGTCGAGGCCAGTAAGGGGCAACAAGGATCATTCTGGATCTCAAAGCAGTTGCTTTCTGGATTAACTGAGTAATTAAGGGAAAGGGGGGAAAAGCATACAGAAGACACCGGGACCAATCGTGGACTAGAGCGTCTCTTGGGGGGGAAGACCTGGGAGAGGGAAGAGGATGAAGAAGTCTTGGCACTTGCTGTTTTGAGGGGTTGCAAAAAGATCACAGCAAGGCTGACCCCATCTTCTGAAATTTTTTTCTGCTACTAGCTGGTTGAGAGACCATTCGTGGGGCAGGAGAATGGATCTGCTCAGCCTGTCCGCTATGACATTGGACTTCCCGGGGATATGCGTTGCTACCAGAAACCATTGAGAAGAGATCGCCCACTGCCAAAGTCTGAGTGCTTCCTGACATAGGTGGTAGGACCTGGTTCCGCCCTGCTTGTTGATGTACCACACTACAGACATATTGTCTGTTTGAATTGCAATAGTCCCGGTGGGTACAGAGTCTTGAAGGGCCTGCAACGCTAAAAGTACCACTCTCATTTCCAAGACATTTATGTGCAGGTGGCCTTCGAAAGGTTGCCATGTGCCCTGGACTGTCCTGCCCTGAAAATGCCCCCCCCCCCCACCCAATCAGGGAGGCATCCATTGTCACAGTAGCAACAGGAGGAGGAAGGACAAAAGGTCTGCCCTGAAGAACCTGAGGGGAGACCATCCACCACGAAAGGTGCCTTTTGCATGACTGAGTGATTAGAATGCTGTGTGACATTGGAAGCTGTTGAAAAGACCACTGGGAAAACAGCATCCATTGCAGGATCCGCATGTGAAAGTGAGCTAGGGAGAGTAATGTGATGGCTACTGCCATGAGACCTAGGGTTTTTAGTATGAATCTGGCCTGGACTCTGCTCTCTTGTAGTAGGATTTGAACATGATTGCGAATGTCTGAAATCCTTTGTACAGGCAGTTTTGCTGACAGTTCCACAGTGTTTAAAATGGCGCCTATGAAGGTAATAGATTGACAAGGCGACAAGGCAGACTTTTCGGAGTTTATAGAGATACCTAGCGCGTTGCAAATTTGGTGGGTATAATCACTGGAATAGAGTAGCTGACGCTTGGTGGTGGCAGTAAGGAGCCAGTCATCTAAGTATGGAAACACCTGGAATCCTTGTCGTCTCAGGTGAGCCGCAACCACTGCCATGCATTTGGTAAACACACTGGGGGCTGTGGTGAGGCCAAAGGGCAGGGCTCTGAATTGGTAGTGACTGGCTCCCAGCCGGAAGCGGAGAAACCTCCTGGAGCGACTGTTCATTTTGATATGATAACACACATCCTGAAGGTCTATAGGGCACATCCTATTGTCCTGACACAGAAAGGGTAGAATGGACTGAAGCATGACCATCCAGAATTTCGTTCTTTGAACAGACTTGTTCAGCCTGCTGAGATCCAAAATAGGTCTCCAGTCCCCTGTCTTTTTTGGTACCAAAAAGAACTTGGAGTTGACTCCGGATCCTTGCTGGTCTGCTGGGACTGGCTGGATGGCTCTTTTTTCTAGCAGCTTTGAAATTTCTAGTGCTGCTTGATCCATCAGACTGGGTGGAACGTCTGGAAGGGGCCCTTTTGCCTGTTGTGGGGTGTGAAATAAGGGAATTTTGTAACCCTCGGATATGATTGACTGTACCCATTTGTCTTGCGTGAGGGAATGCCAGACTTCTGGGTACAGCGATAGTCTTCCCCCGACTGCCTCCAAAGGTGGACAGTCGGGCAGCTCCTCAGGGGTGCTGGAAGGGTTTGTCAGAGAAGGGTTATCTGCTACCCTGATTCTGCGGACCCCCCCCCTGCCCCTCGGGCGGCGTCTATTATTGTTCCCTCCTCTGCCTCTGAAGGGAAGCTCACCACGTGCGTCAGGCAGTACTCCCTGAGGTTTGCGGAACCACATTTTCCCACTCTTCTGACCCTTCGGGTATGGTCTAGAAGGGATAGAAAAACGGACCCCCACGGCAGAGAGAGTCTTGCCTTCCTGCTCGCACCTGGTCAATGTATCTTTCACTTGAGGTCCAAACAAGGCAGAACCATCAAAGGGGGTGTTAGTGAAGGATGCCTTGAAGGGGTCAGCAAAATTGCAAAGCCGCATCCAGGCGTGTCTCCTTAGAGCAACACCCGTGCCTGCAGCCCTACTCGCTCCATCGGCCGCATAGGAAATGAGTCGCGTGGAGGAGGTGACAATAGAGTTCAGGGTCCCCAGCTGGGAGATGATCTTTTCCTGAGACCCCGCAGCTGATGGGTCCTGTAAGGTATCACCCAGTTCTTTGAGAAGGTCTCTCTGGAGACAGGTGAAATGGCACAAATAATTCAGCGACCACATAGCAAAGGTCGCTGAAGAAAACATCCGCTTGCCATACCTGTCCATTCCTTATTAGGAGGATGGACAGGTACTGAAGGGTCAGCCAACTCCTTTTTAGTGGCCACCGCCACCACCATGGCATCAACAGGGACGCCCTTAGTTAGAAACTGCTTGTCAGAAGGGGCTGTAATAAATTTTGTAGTCCTCCGGGGAGTTGGCTCCATAGTATCCAGAGCCGTCCATGCCTTTCGAGCCACCACATCCATGAGTGGGTCAAATGGCGGAGACACCCAGGAGGTGGAAAGGTGAGAATTGAACGCATCCAGGTACACCGACTCGTCCTCGGAAGGGTTAAGGGCAGACCAGTTTCCCCTCTGCTTAAGAATCTCCAGGATGTCAGAAAAGGAGACATCCTCAAAGGGGGACCCTTCTAACTCATCCAAGTCGGTGTCAGATGTGACTGACTCAGGGGAGTCTACATGCTTCCTCTTGCATTTTCTCTTTCAAGGGGGCTCCCCTGAAGGATCGGGGAGGCCTCGGAAGAGGAGGATACACCCAATGGGGCTACCTGTAGTGTCGGTTCTCCACACTCGGGATCGGAAGGGCGGATAGAGACTGAAGCAGGCACCATAGAGGGAGGAGCCGAAGGAGCCAACCGTGGAGCAGGCACAGGGGTCAGCACACTCCTCATGACCTCAAAGGCACCCCTATCAGGCAGGGAAGGGGGTCCCCACTCCGAAGAGACAAGGACTCCTCCCGGCACCGAGAGGGATGGCTCCGAGGCCGATGTCGGGGCCGAACTCACCTGCGCCGAGGCTCCAAGAGGGAGAACGGAGTTGGACAAGGGTCCGATGCTACTCACCCCCTCAGAACCGACGAGGGAGTCCCGGTGCCCGGATCCCTCCAAGGATGGAACCAAGGAAGAGATCGAAGCCGACGAGGGAGCCGAAAGGAGTGGTATCGGCTCCGATGTTCCCAACCCCTACGATCTCCGGCTCCGAACTCAAAGGAAGAGTCGGAGGAGGAATTGAAGAGAGAGTAGTGATAGCCACTGCCTGATGAGGAGGGCTATGCAACATTTGGGCCAGTGCCTGCGACTTAAGTAGTCTGCTAACCACCCTCTCGAGGTCATGATCCGACAGCCTGGAAGACCGAGAGGAATGGGACGTGTGACTCCGCTCCGATAACAAACGAGACTTCGGAGCCGAATGGACAGATTCCAGGGAAGGAGACCTGGAATGCTTTCTGCTCGAAGACGGCTCCGACAGCAGAGTCAGAGCCGACTGAGGCCTCGAATCATCGGTTCCGGCTGGAACCAATGCAGAGGTAGTAGTAGTAGTAGCGCCGCTCGGCGACGGCTCCGAACATGGAGCCGATGGTTTGGCGGGCTTGGAAGGTTTACCCGACGAAGGCTTAGCCGGGGAACCTTCAGGCTTCAACAAGCCTCCCAAAATAAGTTTGTTTTTACGTTCCTGCAGGACTCTTGGACTGAACGCATGGCAGACAGAACAAGAGTCCTGCAGGTGCAGAGGGCCCAAGCAATATACACAAGAAGTGTGACCGTCTGTCAGAGATATCTTCTGACAGCACGAGTCACACTTCTTGAAGCATGAGACCTTGGTGTCTTTCGACATCCTGAAACAAGGTTTGATGGGCAGAAAAAGACAATTCTAAGCGGTCTAGTCACAATCAGCCAACACACACACACACACACACACACACACACACACACACACACACACACACACACACACAAAGAGCTTGTAGCAGACCAAGAAAAACAAAAACCCAACACTTTTTAACACAGTTTAACTCTAGGCACACACATACAAGAAAAAATCTACAGAAAATGTCCAAAGGGATTTACTGCTACAGAAACTGTAATAGAACAAGTTTAGCCAAAGGCCTAACTATTCAGTGAGGGGAAAACTGAAGAAAAAAACTACCTAAGAGGGGATTCTAAACAGGGATCTATAGGGTAGGAACTAGGAATAACTATCGCTAAGGTTAGAACCAAAAAAACTGACTAAATACAAGAAAAAGATTAATACAACCTGGAGCCGGCAAAAAGACATAACCTCGTAGCTGAAGCAGCAAACGAGATCTGGGTATATGACGCCTAGCATTATGGGACATAGGATAGTCTCGAGCTAGTAAAAATAGCTCTCGAGCTTTAGTAATAGGCTGAGTCGGAGCAACCCATCCAGCAAGAATGAAGGCGAGATTGACAACTTAACATTATGTACGTAACCATTATTTCTTATATTTTTTATTATTAGTAAACACCCTTACTAAATTATCACTTGTGACATAGGCAAACATATTTATACAAAAGTAATCAAACCATATTAACAACTTCACATTTACAAACATTATATATCACAAGTATCTTACATTCCAAGGAACCTTACATAAATTATTCAATTGCTGCCTTCTATTAAACCTCATTCCTCCTCCAAAATATTTTTCTGCATGTATTGTTTTCACAGTTTCCATTGTTTTAAAGTAATTTACCCATACCATTTCTTAAAGATCCCACTTCCTATTCTTTTATCTCTGTTACAATATTCACAACTTCAAGTACAGTTGGTTTAGATTTTGATTTCCATTTTCTAGTAATTGCTTTTTGGTAACAAGGCCTTACTATACCTAGGTAATTCAGATTCTTTATCTCAGCAGAGAAAAATAATTTCATTAGTTACACTCATTTGTTCATCCAGTATTCCTGTCAGAGTACTCTGTAGGAAATTTTTAGTCTGCCAGATCTTTACACTCCCAAAACATTTATTTATGTATTTATTTTACAACTGTTGACCAGGATAGTCTAACTGGATACATGTCCATTTTCAGTACAGTCCCGGGGAGATAAGCTCCAAGAGATTACCATACTACAAACATTCTGGTACTAGTTATACAGATAAATACTACAAATTTCAACAGTTCGGAAATGTTCACAGTTTATACAAAATCTTGTTGCAAGCATTATATAACATGTTTTAGACTTTATATTCAAAAGACTTTACTAGTAACTAGTTGTTATACAGATACATACTTCAAGTTTCAACAGTTCAAAAATGATCACAGTTTAAACTAATCTTATTGCAAGCCTTAGGTAAGATGTTGCAGACTTTATATACAGAAGACTTTAGGTATGTTAAAATATCTCTATTAGGTCATCACACCTCCAACATTTGCCATCTACTGGAGGAAAAAGTCTTTGGGAGTCTGCTAGGGATATAATATTATCTATGCAAACACTTCCAGGTAAAAATCCTAAATCTTCTAGACTTTGTTGCATATTTGGGAGCCATACATACATCCTCCCATTGTAAGTAAGCATCCTTGATGTCCAAGGTAACCAGACAGGCTTTTGGGAAAATCAAAGGAAAAGACTTTGGAACATTAGCATCTGGAATGCTGAAATGTTCAAAAAGCTATTCAGGACAGAAAGATCCAGGACTGGTTTTCAATTTCTTTCCTTTCCAGGGACTAGAAAAACCCTGGAGTAGAAACCCTTTCCCTTTTGCTTGGGAGGAATAGGCTGCATTACACTCTAATGTAAAAGTTCCAGAATGAACTCTTAATGAGAGTATATCATGTGGAAACAAAAAAACTGAGGAGATTTAACAGAAGTGTTTTTGCTTTTTCTTGGTTCTGATGCAATTTTGGAACAGAGTGTTAAAAGGGAATAAAGTTTTAGTGACACATGTATCCTTTTTGTATGGTTTTCAAAACCCAAGTATGATCTTTTCCCAGAGCAGAATTTTGACAGAGCATTTGTAAGACAGGAGAGAGGCATGGCCACAGTGGACAGCAGGAAAGATGGGGAGAAAGTCAGAATCTGGAAGGTTTATCTGGAAATGGAGCTTTTGCTCCTCTGAAATCAGACTAAGGCTTGTCTTGCCTTCTCAACAGGGGAAAGAAGTTGTTTAACTGCAAGTTTGGGCGCCATCATGACCTTCCCTAAAGACTCAAGGATCCTTCAAGGGGTCGTTCTAACTCAGATAAACTCAGGTTGTCAGGAACACAGTCTAAAGGTGAGTGGCAATAAATACAGCATTGTACACTTCTAGAAACAGGAAGTCCCACACAAGGGACCACATAAACACCCCTCCTCCATTAAACTAAAAAATGCCATTAGAGACTGAGAGACTAAGGCACATTCATGGATGATAAACTCTCCTTTGATCACCAGATATCCACTGCCTTTAGGGAAGACTTTTACCATGCCCAAATGATTACAAAGGGAATCTCTTCTTGGTCAAAGGAGGTAATCATTCCCCTCAACAGGCCCATACTAAAATACAGAGGCCTTTGGTATGTGTTTGTTTAAACAGCTAAGCCAACATGAAAATCCTTGGTGGTTCTTCACTGAAAACTTTTCAGTTGGGAGGTCCCTATATCAGACACAGTGTCTAAAAAGCCCACATCTCTATTGTGTGTGTCTACAGATTTCTATGGGCAATTCAAGCTGGCCTCCAAAGGTATAATGACCCAATCCTACCTAATCTACTACATGTCTGCAAACCCAGTAAATAACACACATGTAAGTGCCCAGAGCAGCACATGCATTACGATCTGCTCATGTCAAAATCAACACTAATACAACAGTGCACTGACCTCAACTGCAACAGACTGAAGTTCATCAAGGCCAGTGCTGAAAGGGCTGACACTAAGTCCAATCCCGTATATTAGGGCCAACAAATCCTTTGAGCAGAAGACAGCAAAGACCTTGAGTTCAAGGGCTCAAAACCAAACCAACTAACATCAGAAATAACATTGACCAACTTGACAGTGACATAGACTCTGACTAGCTAACTTTACATCTGGGACCAAAGAGATCCCCAAGACCAAAAATATCAGTGTCAAAGCTGAACATAATGACAGAATTATAGATGTGGAAGGTGTTGAGCCAAAAGTTTGTGGTCCTGAATCTAGGAACACAACAGACAGTAATCCATCTATCAATGCATATGCCTGTAGGCTAGTGACAGGCCTCATCAGAATCAGTGCACAAACAGTGGCCGATGAGGACAGTTGAGAAGGAAA